>NW_028188589.1:8869035-8896535 GCF_057382275.1 Copadichromis virginalis
AAACAGTCCTTCTGTATCCACTGTCTGTGTTTGGCTCCTCATCTTCAAAGGCTCAACACAAGATGTTGGTCACATCAACATAAAACACAGGATTTGCTGCAGATGTTGAAGTGTGTTCTCCATATGAGAGAAGCTGCTGATCGTGTTTGTATGTTAGCACCTGTAGGATCGATGAACAGCTCTGACTCAGTTCACTAACCAGGCTCAGGGGAATAACTGGGATATTTCCCCAACAGAGACGTCCTGCTGGGATCGTTTTCCTGCTCTACACTCTGGTGTTTCTGCTCAAAAAAACAACAAAATGAATTTCCATGAGCCTACAGATCGTGGACTTCTTTGAGAAACTTAAAGAAGACGCTTTTCTTTCCTTAGATTGAACTTAAACAAAGGATTTGAGGAGCAGAAAAGTTTTTAAAGAGAAATTAAACATATTAATAAATATTCTGTTTATTTTACGTTATTTAGGTGTTTAGGTTATTTTTCTGTTTTCTGTCACACGTCTGCTCTCGAGTCGTTATCAACAGTGTATCAATGCATTCCTGTGGGTGGAGACAGAAACACACACCCAAAAAGAGCTCAGAGCAAGAATAAAAGAGGAGGAGACAGGATCAGAGTGGGACAGTGGAGCTTGTTGTTGGTGTCTCTGTGTGAAGAAACTGTAAGTTTGCTTTGTTTCCACCTTTAACAGTTTGTTTGTTTCTGTGATGTTTGGACCTGATGTCCTCCATCACACCGACACTCTCTCTCCCCTCTGTTCCATATGTGACAGAGGGGAGAGAGTCTCTCACTCAGAGAACCAAGGTTACAATGTAACCACACGTTCCGCTCTTGTGTTTGAATCCTCATGATTATAGATTATTGATTGGCTGGAATCAAACAGTTTGAAGAACATTTATTCGTGTGGCAGTTTCAGCTGCTGCTCACAAATCTGATAACAGGAACAAGTTAGTTCCACGAGGAAGACGTTCGTCTGGGCGCGTTGGCCTCGTCGGTCATGTGACCGTGTTACTGTTCGGGCTCAAACTGATACGAGTGGTTTAGCAGGTGTGACAGGACGATGCTGCACAGCCTCATTGTTCAGGTGTGAGTCAGACTCTGAGTCTTTATACAGTCCTGTTTAACAACATGTTGTTCCTGTTGATGTGTCACAGAGATCAGCTGTGCTAAACTCTGCTGCGTGCAGCTACTAGTTTCTCTAGTTTGGTGATGGAAACGTCGATGAGACTGTTTCCATCACCAAACATCACGAGGAACACCTCTGAGTCTGATTCTGACTCTGTGCATAAAACCACAAATATCCCTTCATGTCTGTTCATCGGATTCTGTAATGTGAGAAACTTTGATGTCTGAATTTTGTTCTATCATTAAAGGATGTTGGCTGCTGTGTTTGCACATGCTCAGTGTGACAGGATGTTGGCTGCTCTATTTGCACATGCTCAGTGTGACAGGATGTTGGCTGCTCTATTTGCACATGCTCAGTGTGACAGGATGTTGGCTGCTGTGTTTGCACATGCTCAGTGTGACAGGATGTTGGCTGCTCTATTTGCACATGCTCAGTGTGACAGGATGTTGGCTGCTGTGTTTGCACATGCTCAGTGTGACAGGATGTTGGCTGCTCTATTTGCACATGCTCAGTGTGACAGGATGGTGGCTGCTGTGTTTGCACATGCTCAGTGTGACAGGATGGTGGCTGCTGTGCTTGCACATGCTCAGTGTGACAGGATGTTGGCTGCTCTATTTGCACATGCTCAGTGTGACAGGATGTTGGCTGCTGTGTTTGCACATGCTCAGTGTGACAGGATGGTGGCTGCTGTGCTTGCACATGCTCAGTTTGACAGGATGTTGGCTGCTCTATTTGCACATGCTCAGTGTGACAGGATGTTGGCTGCTGTGTTTGCACATGCTCAGTGTGACAGGATGTTGGCTGCTCTATTTGCACATGCTCAGTGTGACAGGATGTTGGCTGCTGTGTTTGCACATGCTCAGTGTGACAGGATGTTGGCTGCTCTATTTGCACATGCTCAGTGTGACAGGATGTTGGCTGCTCTGTTTGCACATGCTCAGTGTGACAGGATGTTGGCTGCTCTATTTGCACATGCTCAGTGTGACAGGATGGTGGCTGCTGTGTTTGCACATGCTCAGTGTGACAGGATGGTGGCTGCTGTGTTTGCACATGCTCAGTGTGACAGGATGGTGGCTGCTGTGCTTGCACATGCTCAGTTTGACAGGATGTTGGCTGCTCTATTTGCACATGCTCAGTTTGACAGGATGTTGGCTGCTCTATTTGCACATGCTCAGTGTGACAGGATGTTGGCTGCTCTATTTGCACATGCTCAGTGTGACAGGATGGTGGCTGCTGTGTTTGCACATGCTCAGTGTGACAGGATGTTGGCTGCTCTGTTTGCACATGCTCAGTGTGACAGGATGTTGGCTGCTGTGTTTGCACATGCTCAGTGTGACAGGTTGTTGGCTGCTGTGTTTGCACATGCTCAGTGTGACAGGTTGTTGGCTGCTGTGTTTGCACATGCTCAGTGTGACAGGATGTTGGCTGCTGTGAAAGCTGAATGCTCTGTGGTTAGAAGTGATGTCACACATTAGGATAACTGTGCTCGCTCTCTGTCAGAGTAACAGAGAGCGAGCAATTTGACCACATGACCCTCAGTACACAGCATGATGTGCGCTGTAAACAGGAAGTAGAGGAGCAGGACTGAGGTAAACCTCTGAGGGATCAAACTGAGACTGAGCTCCAGATGTTTCCACATGTTTCTGCTCTGCGTGTGTTTGATGATTATTTCAGGTATAGATGATGGAATATGGCCAGTCTGATGTGAGCCTGCTTCTCTGACAGCTCCTCACCTCTCTGTGCTGCCCCCTGCTGGCTCTGATCATTACTGACTGAGTCCTTGCTGCCACTTTATTAGGTACAGCTTGCTAACACAGGCTCAGACCTGCTTTGCCTTCAGAGCTGAGCCTTAAATCTTCATGGCTCAGATTCAGCGAAGTACTGGAAACATCCCTCAGAGTCATGTGATCAGTGACGTCTGCTTTCAGCACTGACAGATAGACAGGATATATAATAATAATAATCAAATGCTGATTTTTTTTCAGCCCTTTGTCTGAATGCTAATCCAGCTGTGTGTGTTTGTAATGACAGTAAATAAATGTCAGACTTACAGCTCCTGCTTTACTGCATTAAAGTGATCAGATGAGTTCAGCACTTTGACATGGATGGTAGTGAAAGCAGGAAATGACAAATGTAGCACAGCAGCAGCGTTTAACAGAAACTCTGGGATGAACATCATTCATAGAACAGCTTCCAGCTTCTTTTGCTCGGCTACAGTTTGGATGGATTTGCATTTAAAGATGCAACAAGACTAAAATGGTTAGGGTCAGGAGGTCAAAGGTCAGAGCTCCTGTGGGTCTGAGGGCGGCCTCACGCTGGAGAAGGATGAAGGCGTCTGACCTGAGCCAGTGTTTGACATGAACACATCAGCACTGCTGTCAGTGAGCCTAACGACAGCCGTTAGCATCATTTCAGTGTTTCAGTCATAAAAACACTTCCTGTCACTGTGGTGGTTACAGTGACATCATGCAGTTTGTGCTTTGACCTCCAGAGGGCGACAAATCAGCACAGACAGAGAGCTCCATTCAAACTTTGCTGCCATCAGGAATAATTCTTCAAATATAATCATCAGTGTTTGAGCAGCTATGATATCAGGGACAATCTAGACATGTGTGACAATACTGAACATGTCACATGACACACCTCAAACATCATGTGATCCACTCTCAGTCTGCACTTTCATTCATGACTTCAACAGGTTGAAATGAGCTTTGAAGAAACATCAGTGAAATAAATCTTTCATGGATTCATGTGAGCAGCAGATGAACTTTGTACCAACAACATCTTCAATAACAGAGTCTGAATGAAGCTCAGGTGTTGATGCTGCTCACTGATTGGACGCTTGGTTTCAGCTCTGCTCTCAGTCTTTACTGCACAGGTGAAGGTAGAAAGTGTGACTGGATCTATAGACTGGAAAAAGAGAAACATGCTGAACATTTGAAGCTTTGCAGCAGAAATGTTCATGTTACAAATTAGAGATGGACCGATCCGATATTACGTATCGGTATCGGTCTGATACTGACCTAAATTACTGGATCAGATATCGGAGAAAAATAAAAAATGTAATCCGATCCATTAAATATCACGAAAGCACCTCACAAAACTTGCAACACGCCGTAACTCACCTCAGAACGTTAGCACTCGGAGCAGTATGCATCACGTGATAGAGCGGCTGTGGCATGCGGGACCTGTCGGTGGTCTGGATAGCATGTGGAGCTTCGCTAGCAACCCGGCATTTCATCTCCGACAAAGTTATCCCGAGAGAAGTAAAGCAAGTGTGTAAGTCCATCTCTGAATGTTTGTAAAGCATTCCTGCGTTAAGCTTAACGAGCGACTGCCTCTCGCTCTCCGGCTGCTACTTCAATCGTGAAACTGCTTAAATCAGCTGATCGGCTTTTCTGTCGCGAGTCCGTCTCTCTTCTTTGTTTTTGGTCCACTTTGCACCAGAAAGAGGAAACCAGCGGCTGAACAACAGCAGAACGTTTAAGCTTGATCAGCTGTTGTTAGAATTTATTTAATATTACTTTCTACACCAGGATCTTTTTCTACGTAGCTGACGGCTGGTAACTGTGCAGGGGCGGATCTAGCAAAGTTTAGCCAGGGGGGCCGATAGGGCATGAACAGGGAAAAGGGGGCACAAAGACATACTTTTCTTTCTTATTCTCATTTAAAATGTCGAGCTTTTAATAAATAATTATCTGACACCCAAAGTTTTAATTTGATGTAAAATGAATAGAAGTCAATTACTGTATATAGTGACTATTAAGTCTAATATATATACCCTAGTAAGCTATAGTACTTTTTCCTTTGGGAAGGTACCATCTGTGCAGTCTGCAATTTTGTTGAAGAAAGATGTTGAATCTATTTAATATTTCTTGAAAAATAATTGATTTCTGTGCATTTTTTTTTCACACTGCATCAAATTAAGGTTGATTACGTCGATTAAGCATCATGAGGTGGAGCGTGAGGGGTGGTTCCCTATTTTTTATTTATTTATTTTTGTTGTTGCTGGGAGTTGGAACCCTATTAGTTAGGTTGCTTAATATTTACGCTAAGTACTCTTTAAAATACCAGAATAGGGAGGATGGTGTAGGTTTAAGTTTATTAGATTGATCAGTATTGCTGAACTATGAAATGTTTTTTTTGTATACAGGTATAACAGAATAGCTTTAGTGTAGTTGTTGTTTTAAACTTGAGTAGGAACTTATACAAAATGCAGCAAGATATTTTAAAAACAGTTTTGTTGATTAAAAAACACTATATCGGATTCATATCGGTATCGGCAGATATCCAAATTTATGATATCGGTATCGGACATAAAAAAGTGGTATCGTGCCATCTCTATTACAAATACAGCAGAGCTGATCTGGGATCAGTGTGTTCACACCTGCAGCTACAACAAGGTTTCATGTCTCCACACGTCAGCATGTGAACTTTACTCTGACTCAGTCTGAGCAGTCAGACGGCATATTTTTAAAGTTAACACATCAGCACACACAGAGCTGAGCCCCTCCCACCTGTGCTGAGTTTCAGGTGGAGCCCCGCCTCCTTCCAGGAAGCAGCTCACCTGTGTGTCCGTGTTTAGTGTCCAGGTGTGGAGTGGAGCTTGTTGTTGGTGTGAAGAAACTGTAAGTTTGCTTTGTTTCCTCCTTTAACAATTTGTCTTTAGGAACTTTACTGTTTGTTCAGCTCGTGTTTGATTTCTTCACACAACAAACTGTGTGTGTTTGTATTTCCGGTCTCTCCATTAAAGTACTGGTGTCAAGCCAGCCTCCAATTCGAGACTTGCAGTCAAGCCAGCCTCCAGTTTGTTTTACGTTCCCTGTGTATTCAAAGTATTACGGGAATGGATGTGGAAACCGGATTTCAAAATAAAAGCCAACTTCGAGTGAATTAACAGATATGTTAAGAACATAATAACATATAATTTAGGCTTTTTTTTTTTTTTACAAACTCTAATGTTAGATCTATATGACACAGCCTTGTACCCTAATTGTGCCCTGTCACTATCAAGGCCATCTTATTTTGGATTTCAAAGTAAAAGCCCTGTGAATCTTCATTTTTGAACTACTCTTTCAATGACTTAATAATGCTCTTAAAAGCAAAAGTCGTATTTCCAAATACTATTTGAACTTTATATCAACACTTTCCAACCACAGTCTTTTTACAGTGATACCATATCAATATCAAGTCAGTCTGATTTTGCCTTTCATAGTAATGGCCCTTTGAAATTGTCCATAATTGACTTAATCTTCTAACGATTCAAAATGCTCTAAAATGAAAAATTCTTGTTTCCACAGGGTAATTCCACCTTAGATCAACAGTATACAGCCCCACAGTGATACCATATCAATATCAAGTCATTCTGATTATGCCTTCCAAAATAAAAGCCTTTTTAAATTGTCCATAATTGACCTAACTTTCAGTGATTTCAAAATGTTTTAAAATGGAAATTTCCTGTTTCCACAGGGTAATTCCACTCCAGATCAACAGTATACAACCTCACGATGTTACCATATCAATATCAAGACATTCTGATATTGCTTTAAAAAATAAAAGCATGTTCAAACTGCCCATATCTGAGTTGCTCCTGGAACAATTTCAAAATGCTCTAAAATGGCACATTCCTGTTTCCACAGGGTAATTCCACCTTAGATCAACAGTATACAGCCCCACAGTGATACCATATCAATATCAAGTCATTCTGATTATGCCTTCCAAAATAAAAGCCTTTTTAAATTGTCCATAATTGACCTAACTTTCAGTGATTTCAAAATGCTCTAAAATGGAAAATTCCTGTTTCCACAGGATAATTCCACTTTAGATCAACAGTATACAGCCCCACAGTGATACCATATCAATATCAAGTCATTCTGATTATGCCTTCCAAAATAAATGCCCTTTCAAATTGAGCATATACGGCCTACTTTTTTGACGATTTCAAAATGTTCTTAAACAGAATTTTGCTGTTTCCACAGGATAATTTCACTTTAGTTCAACATTATACAACCTCACGATGTTACCATATCAATATCAAGTCATTCTGATTTTGCTTTCAAAAATAAAAGCATTTTCAAACTGCCCATATCTGACTTGATCCTGGAACAATTTCAAAATGCTCTAAAATGGAAAATTCCTGTTTCCACAGGGTAATTCCACCTTAGATCAACAGTATACAGCCCCACAGTGATACCATATCAATATCAAGTCATTCTGATTATGCCTTCCAAAATAAATGCCCTTTCAAATTGAGCATATATACGACCTACTTTTTTAACGATTTCAAAATGCTCTAAAAGTGAAAATTGCTGTTTCCACAGGATAATTTCACTTTAGGTCAACAGTATACAACCTCACGATGTTACCACATCAATATCAAGTCATTCTGATTTTGCTTTCAAAAATAAAAGCATTTTCCAAATGCCCATATCTGACTTGATCCTGGAACAATTTCAAAATGCTCTAAAATGGAAAATTCCTGTTTCCACAGGGTAATTCCACCTTAGATCACCAGTATACAGCCCCACAGTGATACCATATCAATATCAAGTCATTCTGATTTTGCTCTCAAAAATAAAAGCCTTTTCAAATTGTCCATAATTGACCTAACTTTCAGTGATTTCAAAATGCTCTAAAATGGAAATTTCCTGTTTCCACAGGGTAATTCCACTTTAGATCAACAGTATACAGCCCCACAGTGATACCATATCAATGTCAAGTCATTCTGATTTTGCCTTCCAAAGTAAAAGCCTTTTCAAATTGTCCACAATTGACCTAACTTTCAGTGATTTCAAAATGCTCTAAAATGGAAATTTCGTGTTTCCACAGGATAATTCTACTCCAGATCAACAGTATACAGCCCCACAGTGATACCATATTAATATCAAGTCATTCTGATTTTGCCTTCCAAAATAAAAGACTTTTCAAATTGCCAAGATACGACCTACTCTTTTAAAGATTTCAAAATGCTCTAAAAGTGAAAATTGCTGTTTCCACAGGATAATTTCACTTTAGGTCAACAGTATACAACCTCACGATGTTACCATATCAATTTCAAGTAATTCTGATTATGCCTTCCAAAATAATGGCCTGTTGAAAATGCCCATAATTTACCTAACTTTCAGTGATTTCAGAATGCTCTAAAAAGGAAGATTTCAGTTTCCACAGGGTAATTCCACTTTAGATCAACAGTATACAACCTCACGATGTTACCATGTCAATTTCAAGTCAGTCTGATTTTGCTTTTCAAAATAAAAGCTTTTTCAATTTGCCCATATATGACTTACTCTTGGAGCGAATTCAAAATGCTCTAAGATGGAAAATTGCTGTTTCCACAGCATAATTCCACTTTAGATCAATAGTATCCAACCCCACAGTGATACCATATCAATATCAAATCAGTCTGATGTTGCCTTCCAAAATAAAAGACTTTTCAAATTGCCGATATACGACCTACTCTTTTAAAGAATTCAGAACGCTCAAAAAATGAAACTTGCTCTTTCCACAGGATGAATCCATGTTAGATCAAAAGTGTACATCCACACCATGGTACTACTTCAATTTCAAGTCATTCTGATTTTGCCTTCCAACATAATGGCCTGTTGAAAATGCCAATAACTTACCTAACTTTCAGTGATTTCGGAATGCTCTAAAAAGGAAATTTTCTGTTTCCACAGAATAATTTCACTTTAAATCAACAGTATACAACCCCACAGAGATACGATGTTAAGATCAAGTCACTCTGATTTTGCCTTCCAAAATAAAAGTATTTTCAAATTGCCCGTAGACGACCTACTCGTTTAACGATTTCAAAATGCTCTTAAATTGAAAGATGCTGTTTCCACAGGATAATTCCACTTTAGATCAACAGTATCCAACCCGACAGTAAAACCATGTAAATTTCATGTTGGTCTGATTTCGCCTTTCAAATTAAAAGATGTCATTCTAAATAAAGAAATTACAAAACAGCTTGCAAACCAACCATGACATCTTTCCACAGACTTAAAATATAAACGTACTATCAATTACAACCTAGTGGCAATTTCAGCTTCCTTTTACATCATCTTTATGATTCAATTCTGTCATAATCAATTGAGTCTGATTTTGCTTTTCAAAATGAAAACCCAATATGTGTTGAAACAGCAATTTTCATTTTTAAAACATTCTGAAATAATTGAAAGAGTATATCACATATGGACAAATTCGACGGGCCATTAATTTGAAAGGCGAAATCAGACCAACATGAAATTTACATGGTTTTACTGTCGGGTTGGATACTGTTGATCTAAAGTGGAATTACCCTGTGGAAACTGAAATCTTCCTTTTTAGAGCATTCTGAAATCACTGAAAGTTAGGTAAATTATGGGCATTTTCAACAGGCCATTATTTTGGAAGGCATAATCAGAATGACTTGAAATTGATATGGTAACATCGTGAGGTTGTATACTGTTGATCTAAAGTGGAATTACCCTGTGGAAACTGAAATCTTCCTTTTTAGAGCATTCTGAAATCACTGAAAGTTAGGTAAATTATGGGCATTTTCAACAGGCCATTATTTTGGAAGGCATAATCAGAATTACTTGAAATTGATATGGTAACATCGTGAGGTTGTATACTGTTGACCTAAAGTGAAATTATCCTGTGGAAACACGCAATTTTCACTTTTAGAGCATTTTGAAATCTTTAAAAGAGTAGGTCGTATCTTGGCAATTTGAAAAGTCTTTTATTTTGGAAGGCAAAATCAGAATGACTTGATATTAATATGGTATCACTGTGGGGCTGTATACTGTTGATCTGGAGTAGAATTATCCTGTGGAAACACGAAATTTCATTTTTAGAGCATTTTGAAATCACTGAAAGTTAGGTCAATTGTGGACAATTTGAAAAGGCTTTTACTTTGGAAGGCAAAATCAGAATGACTTGATATTAATATGGTATCACTGTGGGGCTGTATACTGTTGATCTAAAGTGGAATTACCCTGTGGAAACAGGAATTTTCCATTTTAGAGCATTTTGAAATCACTGAAAGTTAGGTCAATTGTGGACAATTTGAAAAGGCTTTTACTTTGGAAGGCAAAATCAGAATGACTTGACATTGATATGGTATCACTGTGGGGCTGTATACTGTTGATCTAAAGTGGAATTACCCTGTGGAAACAGGAATTTTCCATTTTAGAGCATTTTGAAATCACTGAAAGTTAGGTCAATTATGGACAATTTGAAAAGGCTTTTATTTTTGAGAGCAAAATCAGAATGACTTGATATTGATATGGTATCACTGTGGGGCTGTATACTGTTGATCTAAGGTGGAATTACCCTGTGGAAACAGGAATTTTCCATTTTAGAGCATTTTGAAATTGTTCCAGGATCAAGCCAGATATGGGCATTTGGAAAATGCTTTTATTTTTGAAAGCAAAATCAGAATGACTTGATATTGATGTGGCAACATCGTGAGGTTGTATACTGTTGACCTAAAGTGAAATTATCCTGTGGAAACAGCAATTTTCACTTTTAGAGCATTTTGAAATCTTTAAAAGAGTAGGTCGTATCTTGGCAATTTGAAAAGTCTTTTATTTTGGAAGGCATAATCAGAATGACTTGATATTGATATGGTAACATCGTGAGGTTGTATACTGTTGACCTAAAGTGGAATTATCCTGTGGAAACAGCAAAATTCTTTTTAAGAACATTTTGAAATCGTTAAAAAAGTAGGTCGTATATATGCTCAATTTGAAAGGGCATTTATTTTGGAAGGCATAATCAGAATGACTTGATATTGATATGGTATCACTGTGGGGCTGTATACTGTTGATCTAAGGTGGAATTACCCTGTGGAAACAGGAATTTTCCATTTTAGAGCATTTTGAAATTGTTCCAGGATCAAGTCAGATATGGGCAGTTTGAAAATGCTTTTATTTTTGAAAGCAAAATCAGAATGACTTGATATTGATATGGTAACATCGTGAGGTTGTATAATGTTGAACTAAAGTGAAATTATCCTGTGGAAACAGCAAAATTCTGTTTAAGAACATTTTGAAATCGTCAAAAAAGTAGGCCGTATATGCTCAATTTGAAAGGGCATTTATTTTGGAAGGCATAATCAGAATGACTTGATATTGATATGGTATCACTGTGGGGCTGTATACTGTTGATCTAAAGTGGAATTATCCTGTGGAAACAGGAAATTTCCATTTTAGAGCATTTTGAAATAACTGAAAGTTAGGTCAATTATGGACAATTTAAAAAGGCTTTTATTTTGGAAGGCATAATCAGAATGACTTGATATTGATATGGTATCACTGTGGGGCTGTATACTGTTGATCTAAGGTGGAATTACCCTGTGGAAACAGGAATTTTCCTTTTTAGAGCATTTTGAAATCACTGAAAGTTAGGTCAATTATGGACAATTTGAAAAGGCTTTTATTTTTGAGAGCAAAATCAGAATGACTTGATATTGATATGGTATCACTGTGGGGCTGTATACTGTTGATCTAAAGTGGAATTACCCTGTGGAAACAGGAATGTGCCATTTTAGAGCATTTTGAAATTGTTCCAGGAGCAACTCAGATATGGGCAGTTTGAAAATGCTTTTATTTTTTAAAGCAATATCAGAATGTCTTGATATTGATATGGTAACATCGTGAGGTTGTATACTGTTGATCTGGAGTGGAATTACCCTGTGGAAACAGGAAATTTCCATTTTAAAACATTTTGAAATCACTGAAAGTTAGGTCAATTATGGACAATTTAAAAAGGCTTTTATTTTGGAAGGCATAATCAGAATGACTTGATATTGATATGGTATCACTGTGGGGCTGTATACTGTTGATCTAAGGTGGAATTACCCTGTGGAAACAAGAATTTTTCATTTTAGAGCATTTTGAATCGTTAGAAGATTAAGTCAATTATGGACAATTTCAAAGGGCCATTACTATGAAAGGCAAAATCAGACTGACTTGATATTGATATGGTATCACTGTAAAAAGACTGTGGTTGGAAAGTGTTGATATAAAGTTCAAATAGTATTTGGAAATACGACTTTTGCTTTTAAGAGCATTATTAAGTCATTGAAAGAGTAGTTCAAAAATGAAGATTCACAGGGCTTTTACTTTGAAATCCAAAATAAGATGGCCTTGATAGTGACAGGGCACAATTAGGGTACAAGGCTGTGTCATATAGATCTAACATTAGAGTTTGTAAAAAAAAAAAAAAGCCTAAATTATATGTTATTATGTTCTTAACATATCTGTTAATTCACTCGAAGTTGGCTTTTATTTTGAAATCCGGTTTCCACATCCATTCCCGTAATACTTTGAATACACAGGGAACGTAAAACAAACTGGAGGCTGGCTTGACTGCAAGTCTCGAATTGGAGGCTGGCTTGACACCAGTATTAAAGTCAGTGTGTAATGTTTCCTGGCTAACATCAGCTGTGTGCAGCTTAGTTCAGCACAAATCTGCCGCTCCATAGTTCACGGTAACGGACTCACAGCTGGACCAACGAGGCCGAGTGTGTCCGCCACTCTGAGCTACGTTCGTGTTTGTGTACTTGTAGTTTGTACTTTGAGTTCACTCAGAGCCCACAGAGGACGCAGCGTACGTGATGACGTCACAGCCCTTTACCTCCTTTACTGTCACTGTGATTAATATTTACACACGAGACACCTGCAGAGCTCTGACGCTAAGCTAGCACACAGCATGCTAACACTAAGCTAACACTAAGCTAACGCTAAGCTAACGCTAAGCTAACACTAAACTAACACTAAGAGTTCTTACAGACACGAGTTAAAAAGCTGCTTTTAGTGTGTGATCAGAGTCCAGGACTGAGAGCAGCAGCAGAGCTGATGGATGATGAATTACTGGATGGAAGAAGCTTCTCATTAGCAGTGAATCAGTGTGTGTGCAGTTCTCTGCAAACTCAGCAGCAAGAATTAGTGTGAAGCTTTAACTCTGCTGATCCTCTTTGAATCCTGGATCAGCTGAAACGTTTAAAATGTTGTTCACACGTGTTGGACTGACTGAAGCTTCCAGTCACAGTGAATCAGTGTGTGTCAGTGAATGCATCGTGTGTGCTTCAGGCTCCATCTAGTGGACTGATAGCAGAGCAGCTGATGGCAGCTTCCTCTGCCTCACACTGCTGTCTGACTGCATCCAGCTGACACTGAGATGAAGCAGGAAAGAAGCAGCTGATATTTGGACAGCACACATGATGAAAGGAGGATTTCAGCTGATGTGCACATGAATGATTTGTGTTTCCTCTGCAGGTAGAAAGTGTGTGTGAGCTGAATTGAGCAGCATGGATCAGTGTGAGGACAGAGAGGAGGGAGTCCCTCCCTCTAAAAGCACTCTGTGTGGGGAACATGAGAGCCAGACCAAAGCTCAGAGGTGAGATGACCATCTCTAACTGTCCATGACTCTTCTCCATGTCACAGCTCAGCACTCACATCACTGCTGCATCATTATTCACAGGAACCAGCCTGGACCTCCACCCAGCTCTGTGTCCTTACAGAGTGACGCGTCTAAAGATCGTCTCATTCATTTTAAATCCCAGCCTGTGTCTGCTGCAGAGAGGTGAGCTGTTAGCAACATGAACTCTTTGATTAAACTGCTTGATGTTGTTGGATATAAACTACAAACACGTCGTTCCCTCAGTCCCATTTAAACTGTCTTTTAAAACAAGCCTTTGGTTTCTAAACAACTGAAAACCCACTTCAGCAAACAGGAAGTGATCAGAGCGTCCGTCCACTTCCTGTCAGGCCCTGCAAACATTTCATATTGAAGAAAAGTAGCTGACATCTCACATTTTTACTCCACCACATTCAACCATTTTGACATTTTACAGCATGAAACTCTTGTCACATGACTCCTGTTATGTTATAGAGTCATGTGACCACCAGGGAGGGATTTGTATGGATGAAACACATTCAAATCAATCTGATTCATCAATGGAAACATTTTTGGTGTAAATGCAGCAACACTGAAAACGCTGAAGATAAAAACACAACAGATGAAATATGAACAAATCGAGGCTTTGAATACACGTGTGTGTGTTTGAGACACAGAGATAAATGGATTGTGTGTCTGTCCTATTGCTGCATGAGGGTTTTATTGTAGATTTTGTGCGTGTACACTTTTGACCACGAAGGTGTTGAAAGGGCGTAAAACAGTTGGAGGCACCAGAGTGAACACTAGTGCTGTCAGTAGATTAAAACATGACTAATTAATGACACAATCTTCTGTCATTAATCCTGATTAATCACAATTACTTGATCAATAGCTGCAGTTACATTTTTCCAACTTTATATTTAAGCCTGTAACAGACGTTTACACCATATAATGAAGTCAATGCAGAATAAACACAAAGAATGTTAAACGCTTCAATTCAAAGAGACTTTGAATAGTTTTCAGTCTTTAACTCAGCTTCTCTGCTGTAAATACAACTTTGTAACAAACATATATACTAAAAGCTAAGTGTGCACTAATATATAATAATATATAATCTATATTACTGCTGTTAATGAAAATGTTTAATCAGACTCATCACAGGGTTACTGTGGATTAATTTGGATTAATCACCATTTAACATCATTTTTAATGTAAACGAATCAAAGTTCATTTCATGAGCAAACAGACTCGAGAGAAAAGGGCAAATTTACACACTTAACATGTTTATTGAACATGTAAACATTGATAAACCTCCTGAATGAGCCGACCCCCCCAGGGACAGTCCTGCATGCTAATGATGGGCTCTGCTCTGTACCTGCAGGATTCTGTCAGCCACAAACTCCTCAGCTGATCCTGAATCTGAGCCCATCTGTCAAACAATCATTTTCTTCACAGGTCTGTGGAGGTGGCACTGATCCTGCAGCAGTCTAACACTCTCTGTCACTCTTCTTCAAGTCTTTGACACGAGGAACCAAAACTATGTCATTAACAACACTAACAGGTCTGCAGTTTGTCCACTTGGCAGTTGTGTCATCAGTGCTTTGCATTGTTGTGATATTTTAAGCTGGAAGTGCTTCGGTGAAAAGAAAATTCCTTCTGTCACGATGTGCAGAATCCTTCATGTTGGTCGGCTGGTCCGTCTTGTTATTTTTTTAATGCTCAAACTTTCCATCGGGAGGTCAGTGTGTGTTTGTCATCTTCCATATTGAGCTGATTGGTTCAGCTGCCGTCACTAACAGATGTGCTGCATATCTGCACGTGTGCAAAGGTAACTCTACTCGGACAAACTGCTCGAAGTGCGTTGATAGAAACATTTCAGGGATTTTGAGTCGTTCTGCATCCAGATGTGTCGTGTTAAAGGTTTTTATCATGTTAATCATGATAACAGATGAACCCCTAACCCTACATGTTAATTTTGACAGCACTGCTAAATCCTTTTTAATGTTCTTCTGTCAGATCATTGATTAGACTCGACTCCAAATACGAGACTCGGAAAACTCAAATGAAAACTCAAATCAAAGCAATGAGAAAAGGACTTCTTGTGTTAGAATGAAAACATATGGAAGTGGTCAGGTTTCAAACACTCGATGAATCTACTGCACAGTTACATTCAGGGACCTTTGGCCTCCTGAGAGCATTAGTTGATGGTTCATCACAGTTTTCTCAAAGTTTCCTCTGAGCTTCTGCAGCATCATCACTTCCATCACTGACGAAAGAAAGTTCATAGAAAACAGAAAATATATCTTCAGAATCTGAGAGTCTAAAACTTGACAGACTTGATTCAGATGAAGTTATTTGAGCAGAAACTCCTGGATCTTTATCCTGTGTTGATCTAATCCTTCATGGTTCCTCCACAGAGTGGAGCAGCAGAGCTCAGAGGTTCCCAGTGGTCAGTCTGCCCAGCAGCATCAAACACAGCTGGACTCCATATTTATGGTCTGTACATGTACAACAACTACTGTTACATCTGTTCTGTTCACAGTCATCTCCATGCTGCTCTTTGTAGACCAGTGGATCGTCAGTGTGTCCAACATGGATCTGATGTTTGGCTCCATGATTTCAGTCTGATTGGCTCATTCATAAATATTCTGTTCCAGCTGCTGGAGGACAACATCATCACTTTTGTGAAGAACGAGCTGAAGAAGATCCAGAAGGTTCTAAGTCCAGATTACCCAGAATGCTTAGAGAGTCAGAGGAGCAGCAGCAGAGAGGCGTTTGTGAAGATCACAGTGGACTTCCTGAGGAGAATGAAGCAGGAGGAGCTGGCTGACCGTCTGCAGAGCAGTAAGAGGATTTATCTAAAGATTTAAGCTGCTGGATAAATGAACATTTTCCAGAGATGGAAGATGGAGCAACATGTTTTAAAGATTAGTTCTTTTTGGAATTGAGTGTTTATTTTTCTTCTCATTCAGAACTTCAAGCTCCAGTTTGTCATCGTAACCTTAAATCCACCCTGAAGAAGAAGTTCCAGTGTGTGTTTGAGGGCATCGCTAAAGCAGGAAACCCAACCCTCCTGAATCAGATCTACACAGAGCTCTACATCACAGAGGGAGGGACTGCAGAGGTCAATGATGAACATGAGGTCAGACAGATTGAAACAGCATCCAGGAAACCAGACAGACCAGAAACAACCATCAGACAAGAAGACATCTTTAAAGCCTCACCTGGAAGAGATGAACCAATCAGAACAGTGCTGACAAAGGGAGTGGCTGGCATTGGGAAAACAGTCTTAACACAGAAATACAGCCTGGACTGGGCTGAAGACAAAGCCAACCAGGACATCCAGTTCATATTTCCATTCACTTTCAGAGAGCTGAATGTGCTGAAAGAGGAAAAGTTCAGCTTGGTGGGACTTGTTCATCACTTCTTTACTGAAACCAAAGAAGCAGGAATCTGCAGCTTTGAAGACTTCCAGGTTGTGTTCATCTTTGATGGTCTGGATGAGTGTCGACTTCCTCTGGACTTCCACAAAACTACAATCCTAACTGACCCTAGAAAGTCCACCTCAATGGATGTGCTGCTGATAAACCTCATCAGGGGGAAACTGCTTCCCTCTGCTCGCCTCTGGATAACCACACGACCTGCAGCAGCCAATCAGATCCCTCCTGTCTGTGTTGGCATGGTGACAGAGGTCAGAGGCTTCACTGACCCACAGAAGGAGGAGTACTTCAGGAAGAGATTCAGAGATGAGGAGCAGGCCAGCAGCATCATCTCCCACATCAAGACATCACGAAGCCTCCACATCATGTGTCACATCCCAGTCTTCTGCTGGATCACTGCTACAGTTCTGGAGGATGTGCTGGAAACCAGAGAGGGAGGACAGCTGCCCAACACCCTGACTGAGATGTACATCCACTTCCTGGTGGTTCAGGCCAAAGTGAAGAAGGTCAAGTATGATGGAGGAGCTGAGACAGATCCACACTGGAGTCCTGAGAGCAAGAAGATGATGGAGTCTCTGGGAAAACTGGCTTTTGATCAGCTGCAGAAAGGAAACCTGATCTTCTATGAATCAGACCTGACAGAGTGTGGCATCGATATCAGAGCAGCCTCAGTGTACTCAGGAGTGTTCACACAGATCTTTAAAGAGGAGAGAGGACTGTACCAGGACAAGGTGTTCTGCTTCATCCATCTGAGTGTTCAGGAGTTTCTGGCTGCTCTTCATGTCCATCGGACCTTCATCAACTCTGGACTCAATCTCCTGGAACAACAACAAACAATCTCTACGTGGTCTAAACTATTTAACAAACTAAAACTTCAATCTCTCCACCAGAGTGCTGTGAACAAGGCCCTACAGAGTCCAAATGGACACCTGGACTTGTTCCTCCGCTTCCTCCTGGGTCTTTCACTGCAGACCAATCAGAGTCTCCTACGAGGTCTGCTGACACAGACAGGAAGTAGCTCACAGACCAATCAGGAAACAGTCCAGTACATCAAGGAGAAGCTCAGTGAGAATCTGTCTGCAGAGAAAAGCATCAATCTGATCCACTGTCTGAATGAACTGAATGATCGTTCTCTAGTGGAGGAGATCCAACAGTCCCTGAGATCAGGAAGTCTCTCCACAGGTGAACTGTCTCCTGCTCAGTGGTCAGCTCTGGTCTTCATCTTACTGTCATCAGAAGAAGATCTGGATGTGTTTGACCTGAAGAAATACTCTGCTTCAGAGGAGGCTCTTCTGAGGCTGCTGCCAGTGGTCAAAGCCTCCAACAAAGCTCTGTAAGTACATATGTGATCATAGCTTTAGCTTTTAAATGTTTATTCTAGTTAACACAGATCAGGTGGAACAACTCAAATAAAATATCAAAAATATTAAGTGGTCATCGGTACTCAGTTTGTTCAATACTGAATACAATGGAGCACAAATTGTCCACGTTTCTGAAATATTTCTGGGTGTAACTGTCACCAAAGTGCAATTTAGACCTGGCCTGTGGTTGTTATCTAAGTGATAATCATCAATTCTACTAAAACAAATACAAAATAAAGAAATTTGACACATTCTGTTGATATCAAAAGCACACTGAACAATTCAGTGTTGTTTTACTGCTGTTCTCTCTTCACTTCTTCTCCTCTGATTCTCTCCACATGTTGCTCTGCATCAGTGCTCAGTTTCCTGACAAAACAAGATGAAATATTGCTAAATATAATAGTATCTCATTACGCTTCAGCATAAGTGTTTTATTTTTGTAATTGTTTATCTGTTATTTTTCAGACTGAGTCACTGTGACCTGTCAGAGAGAAGCTGTGAAGCTCTGGCCTCAGGTCTCAGCTCTCAGACCTCTAATCTGAGACAGCTGGACCTGAGTAACATCAACCTGAAGGATTCAGGCGTGAAGCTTCTGTCTGAAGGACTGAAGAGTCCACGCTGTACACTGGAAACTCTCAGGTGAGATCAAGCATTTTTCTTTCATCAACTGACAGAATTAGCAGATTAATAATAAGGCAGTCCTCTAATAAGAGGAGAAGTGGAGGTGTTTTGAAGGGCAACATACTCTTATGTTAACAAGACAAGAAGTAGTTCCTGGGAACTGCTTCCTTTGTTATTGTCTAAGTAGAAACATGATGGTGAAACAGTGATGAGTTTGCAGAGGTGGATCCACAGCACACAACACAACAATGCTGTTGCGTGCTGAAAGCAGACTTCTCACAGATTCTGAGGCTGCAGGTTTCATCACTGTCCAACCAAAATTCACTGAACCAGCAGTAAATGAACGTCCAAAACGACGCTTCATGTTTAAAAAACAGATGATCAGGGGGATTTGTGTTTACATCTTTTTTGTGTGATCTGTTCACCTGCTGTTTCAGCTGTTTGGTGGTTGTTGAGATGGTTTTGTGAACTTTTAGCTGAGATTCTGACGTTTCTGTAGATACCACACATGTCTAATTACTTTGTACAGCATGAATGGCCATAACGAGGTTTTTAACAGTAAGAAAAGTTGTAAAACTTCAGAAAATATAGTTAAAAGTCCAAAACCTTCTACGACTGGTGGCTTGTGGTAAGGAGCAGATCAAACGAGTAAAGAATTACGTTATAATTATAAATGGCTTCAACAGCACATTCAGGTCTGTGAGACTCATTCAGACACTGAGCCGTGGCTCTGTGCTACATGCACATATTTCTGCATCTCTGCCATTCAGACAAACTTTATATATAGTTTATTTTATGTAGGATTCAATACTGAACTGTACATTTAGTCTTTTTAAAGGCAGCAAGTTTTATTCAGTGTTTTCATGAAAGCCTTATTTTTATCCATTTACTGCTATTAGGAAGAACACGTGAGGTTTAAGACCTGGACCAGTTTGAAACCTTTTGTCCTCCACAGTGGAAAATGGGTGGAAATAAAAATGGGTCTCACTTTAGCCAGCTCCTAATTTTATCAGTTCTGCTCTCAGCGTCTCCTGTATATCTCCTGTATAAATGTTGCACTCAGCTTTGTGGTCTCCAATATCACTGAAATGCAGCCAGATGCTGCTCATTTTGCCTTTTCACTCTTTCCTGACACGCTTGCATTTCAGTACAGCTCCCATTTCTCTGTGTACTGGTCTCTACCACTACCCTTGCTGTCTATGGGACATGTCCTCTTTCACATAATGGTATGATCCCAGTCTGTCTCTTAAAGTGTTTGGCCACATGGTTTGCTCATCAGTAGTGCATTGTGTACTTATTTTAATAGTACTGCAGTATGAGAAGTGCAACATTCAGTGTGCAGAAACAGATCAGGTGCTTTCTAACAGCAGTGTTCCCTTTAACACAGCAGCAGTTCAAATATTTCTGTCAGTCTGAGCTGAAACATGAATCTAATCAAATATCAAATCAAAGTTCTTTGCCTCTGCCAGGACGTTAACATTTGATCTAGTTTTTTACAAAGTTCCCTCAGCGTCCAGAGCCACCAACATACCTTTGATCAACACCAAGTGAACATTTATAAATGTGTGTTTCCAGAACAGGAAGCAGCAGAACTATTGTTCTGTTATCAGGCAGCAGCACAAACGCTCATCAGCTCATTTACTGTGCAGGACTTTGAGTGTGTGAAGTGTGTGTTTGTGCTGGATTTCCTTTGGAGAATCTCAGTCAGAAACCAGACAAAGAAAAACTCTTTCAACAGTCCAGGTTGAGTTGACAACATGAACTGCATTTATCTTCCTCTGACTGACATGTTCTTCCTCCTCTGCACCGAGCCAGCTGCTGAGACTCACAAGCTCATTGACATTTTCTGATGATAAAGAAACTCTCTTCTTCTGCACAATATGAGCAGCAACAGAGAAGAAGCTTTCACAGGTACAGATGTTGCAGCTGTGGCCAAGTACATGTGCTGCATGTTGGAGCAGCACTCTAATGGACAGGCCTCTGTACTGATGGTGGGCTCTGCTCTGTATCCACCACACTGTTCTCAGCTGAGTCTTCCTCCTGTTCACAATCACACTCTGATCAAGCATGTTCACGTTGTAACGCCGTGGCTTTCGTAGTCTCTCCTTTTTCTACAGCTCATGTGTTCTTCTTGTGATGCTGCGTCTTGAGGCTCATACATGCCGTCATTTGTTGATCCTAAGAACGTTCCTCAGACCGACTTCTTCAACAACAGATAACTTTAGTTGTATCAACACTGCCTCCTGGAACAGTTTAAAATGAACATGTCAAAGATCTGTACCTGTCTCCATGTTTCTGTCCCCGCCCCTTTCTTTCTGTCCTGGGTCATGTGAGCGCTGCAGTAGTATTAGGCCCACCCTCAATGCTCCCATTGGCTGAGATGCATAATGACGCCCATTTCAAGCCAGCACTGATCAACATCCCTCCTGTGACCCATGGCTGTTATATTCAGAGCCAGTGAGCACTTTCACAATAATCATGATTTTAAAAACTGTGATTAAAATAATTGCTGACGTTAATCAGTTAATGAGTTAACGAGATAATAACAGGTTAAGTTGCCCTAATAATTAGACTTTGATGACAAACTGATGTGATCTCCATGTTTCCTTTGTTGGACTGTGGGCGAGTGTCAGAACTGAATGTACTGAGTAACATGTAGAGTTTAAACATGTGTCAGTTCCAGTTTTAGAGCTCTAAAGTGCAGCTATCATGTTAGGAATATGTTAGGAATAGACAGGAACACTGAGCACACTGAGGTCAAATCTTTATTTTACCACTCGCTGCATTCTTGATGTTCATGAATTCAGCAGCTTCATGATTGTCTGCAGCATTAATCTCATATTTCCATTAAAGTGTTGAATTTGACTGTTTGATGTTCTTTATGATCTCTGGCACCAGTTCATCTGTAGGCTGAGCTCAGTCCATCCATTTAGTGAAATGATGTTTAAAGGTCTCCTTGTTCTGTGAGCGTGCACAGATCCTGAAGCAGAAAGCCTGGGTTACAGAGAAATGATCATCATTGTGATGATGCTCACCATCTCTGACTGGGATTTGAGGTTTTGTCAAAGCAGCAAAGAAAGCCTGGCTATGTTGGACTGGGTGTGGCAGCAGCTCCCAGTTTGAGTTCAGGAGACAGACACCCTCTCTACTTTGAAGATCAGCTTCAAACTTTTTCCTTTTTGATAAAGCTTATAGTTCGAGCTGGATCAGGTGACCCTGAACCATCCCTTAGTTATGCTGCTATAGGCTCAGGCTGTTGGTGGACTTCCCATGATGCTCTGCTCTCTTCTCCCCTCTTTTCACTCCTGATGCTTTTATATGTCACTACTGCGTGTCCTTAACTTTTGTCTCTCTGTTTTGTTCTTGTCTCTCTGAGCTCATCTCTTCTCTTTCCCCTCACCCTGCAACCAGTCATGGTAGATGCTCCTCCTGGAGCCTGTTTTCACTGGGAGGATCTTTGTGTCAAAGGGAGTTCTTCTTCCCACCATCACCAAGTGCTGCTCACAGTCGATTGTCTGATGTTTGGGGCTTTCTCTCTAATATTGGAGGCTGTTACCTTACACTGTTAAACAGCTTCAGATGACTGTTGTTGTCTGTTGGGTATTGTCACTTATAAATAAAGTTACATTGAATGGATGTATGGATGGATAGATGTTATTGTGACAAAGAGAAAACGGTTGTTGACAGATGGATTGTTGTTTTGTGTGTCTGCAGTCTGTCAGGCTGTCTGATCACAGAGGAATGCTGTACTTCTCTGGCCTCAGCTCTGAGCTCCAACCCCTCCCATCTGAGAGAGCTGGACCTGAGCTACAATCATCCAGGTCCCTCAGGAATGAAGCTGCTGTCGGCTGGACTGAAGGATCCAGGCTGGAGACTGGACACTCTCAGGTATGGAGAGAAAATCTGATAGAGGAGGAAGAGCTGGAAACATTTCCCGTGTCTTTCACTCACTTCCTGTTTGTTTCCTGCAGATGAGACATGAACAATCACACATGCAGGAATATTTTCAGGGACAGACACACTAGTCTAGCTGGATAGTTCATGGATATTTATGTAGGGGTCTCCAAGGAGTCTGTTTGCAGGAACATTTAGGTCACAGGTGTACCTGATATAGATACCAGTGTACCTAATAAAGTGTCAGCTAACATTTGGAAATGGAAGCTTAAATAATGACAAACTGTACATTCACAGCTGAAGTCACAATAAATTTGTTCTGAAGTGCACATTTTTCTGTTATTGTTCTCAAAACAACAGAATGAGAATGAAATATTGATTCTAACAGGGCCCATAAACAGCATTAGCTTAGTAGCATTAGCTTATCAGAGTTTCCATCATGGTCACACAAATCCTTAGCAGAGAAAAGTGGCCTACTTAGCAATAGCTGCTCAAGTTGTATAAAGAAGGGGAAAACAGTATTAGCATTAGCTGCTAATGGCAGCTTACTTAGCATAAACTCTTCACATCTTTATAATGCAAGGGAAAGGAGTCACTCATGGAAGCCTATTTAGCATTAACGTCTCACATCATTATAACACAAGGGAAAAGGGTATTAGCGTTAGCTACTAATGCTTATTCACCTCAAATTAGCTTTAGCTGCTAATGGTAGCCTACTTAGCATTAACTCCTCACTAATATAATGCTAATTCACATCAAATTAGCATTAGCTGCTCATATTGTTATAAGGAAAGAGAAAACGGTATTAGCATTAGCTACTAATAATTATTCAGCCCTAATTAGAATAAGCCTCTAAACGCAGCCTACTTAGCATTAACTCCTCACATCGTTGTTACCCAACGGAAAAGAGTATTAGTATTAGCTACTATCATTTTTAATAAGTAAGAGAAAACAGTGTTAGCATTATTGAATAATGCTAATTCACACTAAATTAGAATTAGCTATTTACAAGAGCGTACTTAGAATTAGCCGCTCACATTGTTAAAAAGTAAGGGAAAACAGTATTAGTATTAGCACATAATGCTAATTCACGTCAAAGTAGCATTAGTTAATAATGGCAGCCTACTTAGCATTAACTGCTCACTAATATAATGCTAATTCACATCAAATTAGAATTAGCTGCTCACATTGTTAAAAGGGAAGGGAAAACAATATTAGCATTAGCTGCTAATAATTATTCACCTAATTAGAGTTAGCCCCTAATGGAAGCCTAGTTAGCATTAACTCCTGACATAGTTATAATGCAGGGGAAAAGGGTTACCATTATCAGATAATGCTAATTTACATCAAATTAACAATTGTTAATAATGGTAGACTTCGTATCATTAGCTGCTGTCATTCTTACAAAGCAAAGGAAAACAATATGAGCATTAGCTGCTAATGCTTTTTCATCTAAAATTAGCATTAGCCACTAATGGCAGCCTACTTAGCATTAACTCCTCACTAATATAATGCTAATTCACGTCAAATTAGCATTAGCTGCTAGCATCAGCCTACCTAGCACTAGTTGTTCACATTGTTAAAAGGGAAGAGAAAACGATATTAGCATTAGCTACTAATAATTATTCACCCCTAATTAGAATTAGCCGCTAATGGCAGTATACTTAGCATTAACTCCTCACATTGTTATAATGTAAGGGAAAAGAACTAGCATTATCTAATAATGTTGACCGTGGCCCACTGGAAAAGTTCAGAACTAAAGATTTAGGAGTGTTTCTCGATAGCTCTTTCTCATTTGAGAAACAAATGAATTCTGTTATTAAAACCAGCTGTAAGGTTTATATTGTTGATTGATGCTTAGAAATATTTACTCATATATGCTTAGAGTTTTATAATCGATTGCATAATGATAGAGGTTTGATCCTTATTAGTCTGTAAAGACTCTGTGTGCCTTCCAGAGTGCTCTGGCATGCACACAGCACTTGGGGCCATGAGAGAGGTCGTACCCTCTCTTACTGATTTATGGTGTAGGACAGAGGTCTCAAACTCAATTTAGCTGGGGGCCGCTGCAGGCAGAGTCTGGGTGAGGCTGGGCCGCATTAGGTTTTCCACAAGAAAGGCATGGTTAAAAAATTCCAATCCTCTCAAATCTCTTTATTTTTATTTTTTAACACAAAATATGAAAAATAAATAAACAAATTAAGAATTAATAAGAAAATAAATCAATCTGTAATACATAAATAAAATAATAATAAGATGCTTTTAGTCAGTGAACTTGTGTGTTTCTTTCAGTCTTCTATATCTGCTGTATTTAGATTGAAATGTCTGTATTAACAGTTCTATAACCTTCTTCTGAACATGAATGGAACACTGTAGAAAATGAACTGTTCTTCTGAACATGGCTTCTCTTGCCTACTCCTTGCTGCTAGAGACCTGGCAGCGTTTCCTCTCGCATAGCCGAGCCAGATTTGGCCTGAGGGAGGAAGCAGTTGCGACCCTCAGTATGTCTTGAAGATGATCATCCTTAAGTCTGGACCTGTACTTGGACTTATTGAAGTTCAAAGTGGAGAAGAGCTTTTGGCACAAGTATGTGCTACCAAAAAGGCACATGGTCCGCTTGAACATTCGGGAAAGCCGAGGGAAACTAGGGCTCAAGTCTCTCAAAAATTGTCCAAGCTTGTCTGCTTTTCCACTCACCTCCCTGAACTTTGCTTTGAGTTCAGAGTTGCACTGCAGCTCAATGAGCTCCATTTGAAGCACAGAAGGGGCATCTTGCACATCAAAGGAGAAGGGGTCCGCAAAAATGTGAAAGGTGGCTCTGTGTGTCTTGAAGTCAGCAAATCTGTGATCAAATTCTTCCTGTAGCATCAAAATGACATCAACATACTCGTCAGCACTGAATGGTGTGCCTGCATCCACGAGT
Organism: Copadichromis virginalis; assembly: GCF_057382275.1. Taxonomy (NCBI): domain Eukaryota; kingdom Metazoa; phylum Chordata; class Actinopteri; order Cichliformes; family Cichlidae; genus Copadichromis; species Copadichromis virginalis. The sequence continues at coordinate 8,894,782 of NW_028188589.1, forward strand.
GCTTTGCATGCTGGGAAATGGCAAAGGTTTGTCTGAGAGAGCTGAGCTTTCCAGAGCGCCAGTTTTGTGGAGAATGCTCTCACGTTGTCATAGGCAGCACTGACAAGTTGCCCCTGGCCTTGTAACGTCTTGTTCAGTACATTAAGCTCATGTGTCATATCAACAAGAAAAGCTGAGTCCATGAGCCATTTGGGATCAGTTAGCACAGGAACACTAACTCCATCCTTCTCCATGAAGGCTTCACTTCTGCTCTCAACTCAAAAAGTCTCTTTAATACATATTTCCCCTGCTGAGCCAACGTACCTCAGTGAAGTCGAGCACATCCCCATATTCTGACTCCATTTCCTCTAAAAAAGCTCAGAACCTTCGGTGCTTTAAGCCCCTGGATCTGATTTGGTTGATGCATTTCACAACAATAGACATCACATTGTCAAACTTCAGGCATTTGCTGCAAAGGACCTGCTGATGGATGATGCAGTGCAGAGCAATGGCCTCCTCCACGCCTTCCTCTTCCAGTTTGTTTTGTGCCACCAGTCCATTTTTCCTCCCTGTCATTGATGGCGCTCCATCTGTTGTTATTCCAACAAACCTCTTCCATGGCAAACCAACATTCTCAATGGCATCACACAGCTTGTAAATATCTGCTGAGCGGTGGTCTGGCCATGCATTGGAATTACTGTGAGCAGCTCCTCCATCACTTCAAAACTGTCATCAACACCACGGACATACATTGGGAGCTGGGCAGTGTCGGTGATGTCTGTGGTCTCATCAAGAGCGACTGAGTATACACTGAAACATTTGGCTTTCTCACACAGTTGGTCATAAATGTCACTTGACAGGTCAGAAATGCGATCTGCTGCGGTGTTGGCAGAAAGGCTGATGTTGCTAAACTGACCTTTCTTTCCCGGACAGACTATATTTGCAGCCTGCAATATGCACTTTTAGACAAATGCACCTTCTGTGAATGGCTTCCCTGCTTTAGCAATCATCTCACTAACCACGTGGCTCCGACTGCTGCATTATTCTCTTTGGTTGCTTTCTTGGAGAAATCTTGCTGCCTCAGTAGATCTGTTTTAAGACTGGCAACCCGGTTCGCTCTCTCGTCTCCCTGGTATTCTGCATCCAGCTCAGCATGTCTAGTTGTGTAATGACGTTTCAAATTGTATTCCTTGTGCAGCGCAACTTTCTCTGTGCAAATAAGACAGGTCGGGGTGCCCCTGTGCTCAACAAAGAAATATTGCATTTCCCACTTTTCCTGAAATTGTCGGTGCTCATCACCAACCTTTCTCTTCACCGCAGGCTTTGAAAAAGACATGTTTGGGGCTATGTGACATTTATAATTCTACTTGGTGTCACTGTCGCATTGAAGTTTCAATCAAGCGTTTAGCCGACGGACGGGGAACGTCTCAACGCGTAGAGAACGTCATTTCTGCTTCTTTTTCTTGCAACCGTAGCACGGCGATCGGCAGATAAAAAGCCGGTAGCAGTCTCCTTTGTTTTTACGCTCGATGTTCATGTCTTTCATGACGACACGAACACCGTGGCGTTTGCAGATGGTAGAAAGTGCAGGGATAGCGAGCGCAAAAAAGGCGACTGCTCACGGCGCCGGGCTGTTGTTACAGGAGAAAGAAGCGGAAATGACACCGTGACATATAACAAATAACATCAGCTGTTTCTGATGTTAGTTGTTTTGACTGCTTTTACATTATATTGAAATATATGTAATGTTCATGTTTGCTGCAATGCAAACGCAG
>NW_028188589.1:8899035-8961535 GCF_057382275.1 Copadichromis virginalis
TTTTTAAATGTGCTGATAAATAAATGTAGATTTCTTTGAATAAAACAGTGGAGCCGAGCTTTGAGCTCAGTGTGTAACAGTGTGTGTGTGAGAGCCATGTAATGTCCATGTGTGCATGCTGACTGTGCTGCTCTGACCCCCCTCCTCCTTTCAGGGTGGAGCCTGCTGGAGTCCGATGGTTGAGACCAGGTCTGAGGAAGTGTAAGTGTGTTTTTAATGGGATTCATGAAAACAAAGCAGCACACATTCAACCATCTTCATCATGTCAGGAGTCATCATCAAAGTGTCAATCAATGAACAGATGATGGATCAATAACTGCAGCTGGATTGTGTTTGTTCTCTCCATCAGATTCCTGTCAACTCACAATCGACACAAACACAGTGCACACAAAGCTCCAACTGTCTGACAACAACAGGAAGGTGACACATGTGGAGGAGGTTCAGTCATATCCTGATCATCCAGACAGATTTGATGTTTATCAGCTGCTGTGTAGAAATGGTCTGACTGGTCGCTGTTACTGGGAGGTCGAGTGGAGAGGAGACGTTTGTATATCAGTGAGTTACAGAAGCATCAGAAGGAAAGGAGACAGTGATGACTGTGTGTTTGGAGGAAATGATCAGTCCTGGAGTCTGTTCTGCACTGATGATGGTCCTGGTTATGTCTGGCACAATAACAGACAAACATCCATCTCCTCCTCCTCCTCCTCCTCCTCCTCTGTCTCTAACAGAGCAGCAGTGTATGTGGACTGTCCTGCTGGCACTCTGTCCTTCTACAGAGTCTCCTCTGACACTCTGATCCACCTCCACACCTTCAACACCACATTCACTCAAACTCTTTATCCTGGGTTTTATGTCTGGTCTGGTGACTCAGTGTCCCTGTGCTGAGTGGAGTGTAAAGAGTGTCTCCTGTTACAGAAACACTCTGACTGTTGAACAGATAGTTCAGTCTGTACATGTCTGTCTCTTTCACTCACAAACACGTTTTCAGATTCATGGATTCAATCAGTTGATGTTTGAAACTCTTCTAAATGATTCCTTGTAAACTTCTTCCTCTTCAGTCACAAACAAACAGGAAGTGATGTCACATGTGTTCCTGTCCACACAGCAGAATGAGTCTATTGCTGACAGTGATGTACAAACAGAGTGAGCATTTCTGAGGCCCAAAATAAACTGAGTAGTTCACTGAATGAACAATGGACTGTGAGCTCAGTTCCTTCATCATTAGTATGGATTATATATGTATATGTATTATATTAGTATCATATATATCAGGTGCTGCTGCTTTCAGTCATTGTGCAAATGTGCTGTTTGTAAGCTTGTAAAGCTGCAGTCAGCTGAGACTGAAGAAGTCACCTGATCAGTGAGCAAACGTTTCTGAAAACGTCCAGATGAACAGAATCAACCTTTTGGGATCAGCCAGCAATGCAGCATCATTGTTGTTCAGCTTCAGAGGTTTGCAGGAATGAACTGATGACCAGAAACAGCTGCAAAGTCCAAGAAAATACCAGCTGGAGTTCAGCTGCATTTGAAGAAGTCAAAGAAAAGTAAGGATGGCAAAGGGCGACGTTTTCTTCCAAAGAGCTGCAAACATGGTCGACGCCTCATTAGAAGAATCATCTGGACATTTGTGAGGAACTCTAACCAAGAAAGCAACGTCACACAGATCCAACAGACAGTTTCCATGACTGCAAGTGTTGAGTGGAAAAATGCTACATTGCATTATTGCATCCTCTCACCACAGGAGGCGCTGTTGGCACCACTGATTGCTGATCAGCTGTTCTCTGATGATCTGATTGATACTGTGAATAACGGGACTCACTGAACTCTGTGACACAGTGAAGATTACAGAGTTTAACTTCAACATCTGACTGACGTCACACAGACAGAAGGATGAACCAGTGAGGCACAGAACACAGTTACTGGAGATACTGGATCAGCTCCATGTGAACCTCTGATGGAGAAGCTGCTGAGCCAGAGAAACATCAGGACATGACAGCAGCTGCACTTATCTAACAACATGTAGCAGAGCTGATCTATGTTAGAGGATCTATCACAGCAGCTGAAGCCAAAGTCCAACACTGGATACCAGCTGAGCCTGTGCTGAGTGTAGTGTTACAGGAAAAGGGCAGAAACACTGGTAGCTCCCAGTGATGCTGACTGGGGCACAGAGCTGAATGATGCAGCATCAGGACACTGTTTCAGTCTGACTGACAGAGAAACCTGTAGCTGTATCTACATGTGAGGCAGAGGCCACACAAGCAGCTTTCTATGTTTCACAGTGACTGAGATCTTCAGTGGGGGTGGACATGCTCCTGTACAGACCTCTGAGGAGAACCAAGGTGCAGTCAAAGAGTCCAGTCTGTCCTCACAGATGTGAACATGTGCTTTCATCAGGTCTGCTGTCAGCTAGCAGGCTCACATCAGAATCACTGTTCCTGAAAAACACAGTCTGTGTGACATCATCAGTCAGCTGATGGTCCCAGATCTGAATGGTTTCTGTCTCTACTGAGGAAGTCAGAGAATATCACTGAGGTGTGGATCAGGTCTGAGTGAGCTGTGGAGGGACAGCTTTAAACAGTCCACAGGTCTCACGTCCTGCTCAGTCTGGTAGCAGATACCTCGTATTGTTCCAGATGTGCTGACATCAGCAGCAGCACAGCTGTGTGATACCATGAATCTCAGTTATTGATCCAACACACAGTAAATACAAAGATCAGGATTTCTGAGAGTAATCATTATGAGTCTGAACACATGATCACTGAATGTTAGTCTCCACAATAATAAGCTAACACAAGCAAACACAGCTTTCAGCTCTTATTTTGAAACTGGCTTATTTAGAGAGCTGTGATGTGAGCGTGCCTGGCTCTGAGGCACTTGGGTCAGCCTCTGTTGTTTAGAAGTGTTACAGACTGTGAATGACACAGACCTGTCAGTTTCCATGTTTGTCTGTAACACAGCTCAGGGGCTCCATGCTGAACGCATCCATCCAGTGTTATTGATCCAGGACTGATACCAGCATTGGGATCAATACTACACACAATCACATGTGTCCACGTGATGCAGTTTGAAGAGCAATCAGATGTCTCTGTATGAGGAGGCGGGGTCACAGGAGGTTCACAGAAACTCTGCAGCAGCATCATCAGCTCACATGGAAACTTTGATGATTCACTTCTGTGGTGTTTTTACAGAAACACGTCACAAAATTAGCTCCACCTGTTTTGTGAGCTTTGAGTTTCTTGTCTTCATCCTGGATTCTTGTGTTGCTGTTTTTACACACAGCAGATATTTCCTGGTTGCTTCCTTGATGACCACATGAAGCTTTCTGAAGCTTGGATTGAAAACGCTTCATTACTCAAAGCTTTCCAACACAGGCCTCTGTGCTGCCATCTGGTGGACAAACATGTGAAGTGCAGCGTGAAGCTACAAATGAAACTGCTTCAGCTACGTTTATATATAACATACTATAACCTATATAATGTGGAGATCAGGGAAATTATTTTGTTGCTACTGTTAATAATCATCATCATTACCATTGCATTGATAATATAATCTACAGCACTGATATTGCATTCAGATGTTTAAACATTTTGGTACCCAATTAGCCTTTACTACAGGTGCAGTTATAACCACTTTAAACTGTTGAGTTGAATCTATGATCTTAAATGCTTTTGAATGCTTGTTATAATCTTAAGTGTGTATGGGCTGATTCTGTTGATTCTGAGGACACTCTGTGCAAAGTCTTGACAGGAAACTGCAGGTTTGCAGAGCGTGCTTTTGCAAAAGTGAAACTAAAAGCAGAGTGTAAGTGCAGCTGATTCTGAGGAGCTGTTTGGATGATGCTATTTGAATAACCAGGTTGTTCATTATTATCTTTTATACTTTTATATTCTTTTATTAAGCTTCTAGTAGAGGTTCTTGATTAAAACATTTATTCAATATACTACATATATAGTTTTAGTAAACTGCTGACACATGTGAGAGTGGCCTCTGTTTTACTGCGAGCGTTAGTAGGTGAGAGGTGACACAGAGTGCCAAGTGAGGTCGTGACACACACACATAGTAGATACATTCAGTTATAGGTGAGAGGTTAATCATGTTTGCTTGCAACTGCGGGCGTGCAGAAGTGGTATCTTACTGCAGAGCATGGTCTGTGGTTTTGGAGAAGCGGCAGTCAAAAGGTTGACAGGAAACATCTGCCATGAAGATAGAGATAATGTTCTTTTCAAACTGTGTTAAAAGTCATTGTGGTTTTGATTTGACGTATGTATGTATGTATCTGTGTGACGTTGAAGGGGCGTCATTAAATCCAAACCCCGATGGTATAAAATATCTGTTTATGCTTTGATTAGTCGGAGATCAGCGCTGTCTGCGTACGGCGCTGGTCCCCCCACGCCTGTGTTCATTAAAATCAATTGTTTGACCAAGCTCTCTGGACCTGGTTGTTTGTACTCTCCTTCCTCAATATTTGAACCTTAACAATAACTATATGTATAGTGTGTTATGTAGGTGTTAGAGCTGGGGGTAGAACTGCTGATGGCTTGGTTGTTATTTATGTTCCCCATGGTTCACCAGCTCTCACACAACATCAGCACCAATGATCCACGTCCTTATAAACCTCTGAATCAGGTCCTGAAGCTGTGACGTCCTGAGTGAAGACCTCACTGATCACATGACTCTGGTCACCTGGACTCAGTGTTTCTGAAGCAGTGTGCTGGGTTTTTAAAAATACGTGGCTGCTGCCTGATGTTGGGCCCACAGAGGAAGACGACTCACTCGCTCTTCTTCACTTCCTCCTTAAACATGTGGAAGGAGAGCAACGTGCTGCCAGACTCTTATTTCTGACAGGAACAGAAGAAACCACAGCAAACTGGTCCAGTTCTTCATCTTCATCACAATCTGTTTATTTCTGATGGTGTCTTCAGTCTGAGGTTTGAAGTTTCCATGTCTGTGTGATGTGTGGTGTGAAGGCTGCTGGTTAAACTGGGACTCACTGTTTAAAGCACTGAGTGCTCATAGAGAGATGCTCCATGAGTCCCAGTACAGACTACAAACATGGTGGAAACTTAGCTTTGATATCCACACACTCTGCACGTCTGTGAGTAACTGTGATGAAGATGTGCAGAGATCTGTGTCCAAACAGGAGAAAGACTGTAAAGACTCTGTGCTTCTAACAGCCTCTGTTAACATATGTGAGGCTGTTTGTTGTTGTTGCCATGGAGCTTTGCACTGTTTGGGTCAGCAGGTCATGTGATCAGGTTTGTTCTGCTGGACGATGGTTCAGTGTCAGGTTTGTTTGCATTCATCAATAAATATCTAAATAAATCAAAGACTCCATGTTTGTTCTTTCATCATGTGACCTCTGCTCATCCATCTCTGTGTGTATCAGGATACATTTGGTTCATAATACACAGAAAAATCAGAGTTATTACCTGTAATAAATGTGAAAGATTCCTGCAGTGATAACCAGGCAGGACTGAAACACATCCAAGCTGTCACCACGGTAACAGCACCGCCCATCCACAGGTGAGGGGAGGAGCAAAAAGAGGGACTTTGACCATTTTATACTAAAAACACTCAACTAATGTTTCTAATATGAAACAAATAAGCCCACATTAATGTGAGCGTTTATTAAATAATAATAATGATGATTTCCTCCTGATCTCATTTCCACAGCAGAGAAAACTGTGGTGTATATTGAGGTGGAGGGTGTGGTCTGTGGCTCAGGTGTAGAGTGAGGGTGGGGTGCACCACAGCAGCATGCTGGGACTGCTGAGGGTGGAGGAGGGAGTGATGATGACATCAGAGCTGCAGCACAGAGACCAGTGAACACACAGTCTGTTCATCTTTGCATAGATACAATATACAGCACAATATTGAATGACAGACACGCTGTGGGAGCTTCCACAGATACACTGACGTCAGCATCCAGAGTCCTCCTGCTGCTCCCCCCTCAGAGCCCCGTGATCAGCACCAACACATTCAGTTAGATGACAGAGTCCAGCTGCAGCTAGAATCAGCTCCCCTCTGTGAACAACAGCACAGCGTCAGTGTTTCACACTCAGTGAAAGGAGGAAACAGCAGAAGAACACCATGTGTGCTACGTTTCCCAGGACACACTACAAACTGCACAAATACAGAGCAGCACGTGGAAGGACCTGGAGCTGCATTTACAGAGCTGCAGACAGCGTGATGTCCTGTATGGACAGGTGGAAGGAACCAAGTCCTCAGCTGGAACACTCGTGTTTGTCCACAGACAGGAAACACAGCAGGAAACTTCCTCACAGAAGTGCAGCTCATGGATAACACACTTCCTGTCAGTCAGAATGAGGCTGCAGCCAAACACAGAAAGGTGTTTTTGTCCAGATGAGCCCAGAGAAGAAACACGAGTGTTCACAGACATCAGAAGCTCAGAGAGGTGAAACATGAGGTCGGAGTCCTCGTCAGCATCCAGAAGAGCTGCTGTGAAACCCTGAGTACTCATGACAGACTCTGATGGCACAAACACATCATGATTCAAACAGAAAGACAAACATGGAGCTCCTGATCCTCCTGCATGAGAACAAGCTGACATGAGCGCTGTGTCTGAGAGTGTCTCCCTGTCACAGTGACAATAACACAGCTGCTGCTCACAGTCATTAAACTGACCTGAGGTCAGCTGTGCTCCTTACATATGAACCATGTGACCTCACATCAGTGCTGTGGATGACTGTAGTCATAGAAGAGTAGAGCTGTAGCAGGTGGTGTGAGGAGGAGGTGGTGTATTCTAGTTAACGCAGTACTGAAACACTCCAGCAGAGGGCGCTGTTAAGTCCTTATTGTAACACAGTTACTGTGTGCAGTTAGACTTCATACATAATCTGCACTTATTTCCATCAGACATGCTGTCAGTAAATGATTGGTTTCTATTGATTCTACTTCCTGTTGACTCGTTTGATGACAGTGAAACAATCACAGCTGATTGTGTGATGATGTAAACTGTCACTGTTACATTCAGTGTGTGTGACATAATGTTAGTGCAGGCTGATAACAGCCTGGTTCTGTTAGAAACACATGAACGTGTCCATAGATCAGTGTGTGTTTAACATGAGAGCTTCAGCCCTGCTGATGTGTTAAATAAAGACATGCAGGAAAACTGATGAGACTCTGAAATAACTCTTTATATTTATAATGTAACTCTGCATCAAAAGAACAACAAAGGATCCCAGACAGGTTTCTGTGAACAAAGACCATTCTGATGTTTCTGTGTTTCTAACACTTTGACATTATTAGTAAACAGACTGCAGTGAGCAGCATTTATAAAGAGCTTCTATATAAAGATATGACAGCTGTTTGACAAGTTTATCACTCTGTGTTTGGACCTGATCAGTCCAGCTGTTTACTTGAAACATGTTCATTTACCTGTTCTGTTATATTCATGTTCTTGTCTCTGTTGAAAACACATTTTAATGTCCCTCAGATTTTTCTCCCAGATGAATAAATATAAAAATGACACAAACTGACTGCAGCTACTTTTTGTCCTTTCTGTCAAAAACCTTCATGTGACTCATGAGAGACACGTTTCAGCTGTTTGTGACAGATCAGAGGCCAACAAGTCATTTATAACACTTTCCATCATTGTTTAAAGTTCTCAGTGTTTCTGTGTTGCTGCGTATAGGATCTCCCAGCATCATCACTGTGCTGTCCAATCATTGTGTGCGAGGTTACCCTTATAGTGCGATGTGTGTTTGCACAAAGAGAAGCATGTGTGTCAAATATAAATAAGCACAGAACAGAAACAGCTGCTCGTTTCTTCTGTTTAGAGTCAAGTTAGTGTTTTGTGTCTTTGTTTGAGGCCTGATGTCGAGCAGAGGTGTGTGTAACTGCACTGGTCTGTTATATGTGTGAAGTGTGTGCTTCTCTTCAGCATCATCTTTGTCACTGCTGATTCCTTTGTGTCATCATGTGTTGAGAAGAGAGAACAGTTATAACGGAGGAGCAAAAGGAAGCCCTGAAATCTGCATCAACAAGGAAGTGTTGGCTCACCAGTGATCCCAGCAGAGCCACTGGTTTGGCTCCAGTTGTTCTAGATTCAATGATGTTGTTGCTACAGATACATGTCAGCATCTTTATTGTAGTAAAGTCTTGTAATGTGAAGATAGAAACAAGGCAGCAAACAGCTCCATGATCTGATCTTAATGATGTTGTTTTTATTCCTGTCTGTCAGAACTGGATTGGAAACTATCAAAGGTCTAAAAACAGCCTCGACCCTCCCACAGAGCAAACTTTACACACGTCATCTTTCAGCTACAATCTTTGTTGCAGGGATCTTCTGCCAAACAAGGCTGAGAGAAGATTTCTTACAGCTGTCATGTTGATGCTGTTTCAGTCTTTGGGCAAACACACTCATATATTAGGGCTGATATCAGGGCTGCACAAGTTCTTTGTGTTTGTGATCATGAATAATAGAAGTGTGGAAGGCAAACATGTTATTGTTGGATGAAACTTCATGAATCCTTTGTAGATTTGAGCTGTTGGAGCCTTTCTTTTCTCTTCAGGTGTACAGATGCTGAGGAGGCAGGTGAAGCAGGTGGAGCTGTTGTGATGCTGGCAGAGGGTGTGTCTTAGTAACTCTGTGAGGCAGAACTGGATCCAACATTGTGGATGTGTTGATGTTGGAGCCATTAAGAGTCTCTGGCCACACTGTAGGATTTCCCTTTGATCCACTGTGGGGGCATTTTGGAGTCTGTCAGTGAAACTCTTCATGTTTGTGTTTGACTCCAGTTTATAGAAACAGAGAAATGTGTCATGCTTTTGTTCGGCCTCCACAAATACACACATTTGTTCATTGGTTGGACTTTTTGGAAGGAGACACATTGAAAACCATGTTAATAAGATCTTGTTGTTTCCTGTGGATCCGACACAGAGAGTGGACTTCAGACAGAAAGCGTGGAAGAGATTTTAGAGGCCGTGTGTGGCAACAGGAAGTTTCTGTGTGTTTGCTGATCTTACATGTGGAAAACAACACGTGATGTTTGTGAAGTTCTACAATGATCATTGTTCTCACAGCATTTTGAGTGGGAACAGTTCAAACTGGGAGTAGTGGGAGTTATTTACTGATTGAAACAAGCTGAATGTTTCTGTGACCATGAAGATCAGCAGCTCAGCTGATCAATGAACTGACATCTATCAGTCGTTTCATGAGATGAAGTCATCAGCAGACATTTGTTCTGACTGTGTGATGAATGTCAGAACGTCAGGGCTCTGCTTTAGTCACTGCTTGATGATCATTGGCTCATTGTTGAATCCAGGGCCCAGTCTGACCTCTGACCTTTGCTGCAGGTCTTCTGTGTTATCTCCACTTTCATGTCTGATCTTCTGCTGTATCGTCCAAAATAAACATCTGGATCATTTCCAACACTTCAGCAGATCTTTAGTTTGGGCAGTGCAGCACAGAATAACACATATTGTACTATACTGCCCACTTCCTGATCTTATTGGATCTGTGTGTGAGGTTGGTGAAGGAAACACATGTTTACTGAGTGAGTCGCTGCCATTAGGAACTAGTTTTTATATCACAGCCTGGAAATCACACAGGACCATTTCTGCAAGTGAAAAGTCGTCATTGGAGGAAAATGATTGTGTAGTTTGTGCGACTGAAGAATTGTCCCAACTACATGTGCTGCTGACCCTTGACCTTTTCTTTAGGTGCACAGAGGAGTCTGTGGGAACATCCAGAACTGAGGCATCTTGTGTACAAACGTGTTCAGACCAGATGTCAAATGATGTCAGATGTCATCCGTGAATGGATGCAACTGTGGATCGTTCCAATAAAATGAGGCAGTTTTGTAAGTACAAGCCCACTACAACCCATCATCAACATTTTAAATTACATTATACATCTTCACTGATATAAAGCACCACTATTTTAACCTGATTCACTTTTTCCACCCTAACAGTTCATTCCTCAAATCAAACAAGATATTTGACCCTAAAAAAATGCATCAACAAATCATTTTGTAATAAAATATTTATTCTTCAACTTTTACAAGTGAAATCAAACAAGTGTGTTTAAGAGTGAAACCAGAGTGGAAGCTGCTCATATAGAGTCCAACCCAGGCTAAAGTAAGCTGAGTAGAGCAGCACCATCAAAGTGTCGGCTCTCTGAACACGGTGCAAGATCGCCATCTGCAGGACAAAACTAGTTTTTCTCGCCCTCCTCGTCAACATCAAGATGATGTCATCGTAGAGCAACTGATTCCCTGTCCGTCTGGAACAAAGCATTTACATTAAAAAAGACATTTACAGAAAATACAAACACCAACAACACATCTCATCATCACATGATATTTTATTATTTATTATATTATATATTTTTATTGTACCATCAACATCAACAAATACCAGCATATTTTCTTTGAGATTGAGTAGAGTGGACCTTTCCCTTGGTTCACTTCCTGCTCGCAGCATCAGCTGACCTCTGACTTCCTGGTTAAGGGCTCTCAGCGTTGACTGGAATATCAAATCGGACTCACACCATGTTCTTGTAATGTGGTCATGTCTGTCAGCTGTTTGAAGAGCATCTCTGGCCTAAACACAATAGGAAGAACAACAACACGGCAAAAAACAACAACACATTTCCATATTAGATGAAGGGCACCGTAACTGGAAATGGTAACATTCATCTGATGCTGCTTTGGATTTATCTTCTGTTTTAGACCAACTTTGATCACTTCGAGCCATCTTAAGTCCGTTTGTTCTTCTCACTCACTAACGTCTCGTATGATTTCAGATCCCTGCTGTTCCCCAGCTGCCCTGTAGGTGGCCTCAGTGTGTCTCACACCATTTACAGATGATTACAGGTCGTTTACAGTTCAAACAGGTCCAACATAAGAAATATGCAGAAAATATCCTGTTATAACAGTTTGGGTCAAAGTGCAGATGTTCCAGATGCTCTGAGTCTGTCTGTGTTTCATGTTAACATGTAGATGTTGGACCAAAGTGAAGCTTTTTGATGTGACAGCAGGAATGTGAAGTGTAACTCTGAGCTGTAGGAAATGAAACTAAACGGACTTTTTCTCCTTTATTTATAGGAAAGTGTAGGAGAGCAACAGATGAACAAGCGTTACTGTAACAGGAAACATCAGAGGACCTTTATGTTCATCATCATCACTGTTTCCTTGTTCTGTCACAAACACACAACACTTCCTGCTCTCTCTCTGATGGATCTGATTGGCTGTTTCATTCACAGGAGGTCAGGGCGTCACACAAACAGCTTTAACTGCACAACGACACACTTTAAATCATCTGCAGACAAACCTGTGTGTTTGATTTATGAAGAAATAATAAAGACGTGTGTACAGCTGTCCATGAAGCAGCTTCTCACACAAACTCTGACACTTCAGCCACTTTAATTCCTGCAAAGCTGCGTAATAAAGAGCTGTGACTGCTATGAGCTGCTGATGATGACTGCATGAAGCTCTCAGCTGAAGCTTCTTTCATTTATTTTAATGTTAATGTCGCCTTTTTAAGTCTGTGTGAGGATTTTAATGACACACATTAAAGGAGCTTCTTTGATTAGAACCAAATTCATGTTGATTTTCAGCCTGAAATGATAAAAACTTTAATAATTCTGTTTATAATCATCAACCTGGAGACTAATGAAAAGTATAATAGTGAAAAAAAGCCTTTATTATTTGAGTAATGCCTGAATCTGCTCAGAGACGGAGACAACACAGAGGTGTTGATGACAGTTTGACATTAACTGAATTAAAAACAAAGTGCTCTTATTGTGAAAATCTGCCTCCTACTTCTTTAAATCATTTTTATGTATTTTTTAACCTCACAGTGAAACATTGAGGCATTAATCTGACACAGTTTGATCAGCAGCTGTGTTTTCACTGACGTTTCACTTTGATTTGTTCAGACTGAGCAGAGAGGATCGGTTCTCTGTGTGCGCACTGCTGAGAAACACAAGCTCATTTCTGCTGTTTCATGAAAAGTGTTATGGAGGAACAAGAAGTTCAGCCTCTAAACTCTCAGCGTGAGGACTGAGTGAAGAGTTTCAGAGCAGAGAGTTTTGGCTCACAGCTTTTAGCGTCTACACAAAGAGACGATTACGCACTTGATCTGAGAACATCTCCACCTCCTACAAACAAACTCTCCTACGAGCAGCTGTCACAACCACAACAGGCAGAAGACTGGATTTCTTCAGGTCAGATTTCATGCAGTTTGCATAAATTGTGTGTCACAGACTTTGTAGTTCACATTTGTGTGACTCGTTTAAATCTTCTCCTCCTGAAAGTGAAACTCTTACAAACACATCAGGCCACAACCTGCTGCAGGTTAATGATTGATCTGAAGGCAGCTGACCTTTGAGCAGGAACTTGTGAGTCTTTTATTGTGTTTAGCACTGCCAAGTGCTGGCCTCTGCTTCCACCATCACATTTACACTGGTAGGTTCAGCACTGCTGCCTGCTTCAGACTGAATCCAGCAGCACAAAGACACAAGTTAATAAAATCAGCATCTATTCCTTTATCACTGCTTTGTTACAGAGGAGAACAACGCTCCAGTAACGCGTAATCCCATTATTTTTTTGAAGTAACGAGTAAAGTAAGGGATTACTATTGCAAAAACAGTAATTAGATTACCGTTACTTTCCCGTAGGAACGCTGCGTTACTGCGTTACTAAAACCGTGATTTTTTTGCGAGAATGTCTCACGACAGTGACGTAAGCGAGTGCGACGTTAGTGACAACAGCTGTGTGCAGATCAACAATGGATCATATATCGAGTGCAGAGAGAGTGTGAGCGTGCAGCGTTTAAAGCGTGGAAGTACTGACCTTACTTTGAGTTTGATTCCATAAAAAGTGACAAAAACATTAGTGTCCGCTGTGCGTGGGAAGAAAACTTCTTTTTACAGCGAAAAAACCCCTAAACTTCCAACAAGCACCGAGTAGCTACGACGTAATGGGAAACTCACAGAGAAACTCACGGATTCTTCCACTGACCGCGGCACACCTGCACCAGGGTAAACCTCCGCCTACCCCGCTCCTGCTTTACAGGTGAAAATAGAGCAACAGGACCGCTGAGTCTTTGACTTTATTTATTTTCTGCTGTGTTTTACTTGCATCTATTTGAAAGACTGAGTGTAAACACAAAAAATATTTTATTTTATGTGCTGGAATGTGCAGAAAATAGGTTTAAATGTTAAACAAATTTCTTCCAGTCAGAGAATGTTGCATATAATTAAATGTTTGCTTGATGCATAAAGTTAAAAGATTAAATCTAATAAAACAAGTTTTAAAAAGAGACTTTTCCATTTGATTACATTTTGTATGATGGATTATGCAGAAAAAGTAGAATTGGGCTGAAAGATCTATCACTTTATCACCTACTCAGGTTGTAAATCGGGTTTTTAAAAAGTAACTAAGTAATTAATTACTTTTGAAAATAAGTAATCAGTAAAGTAACGGGATTACTTTTTTTGGGAAGTAATTAATTACTGATTACTGTTTTCAAGTAACTTGCCCAACACTGGACAGAGTGTTGGCTTCATCACCGACACACGTCACCACATCAGGAAACAGCTGGTTCAGTGAGTATTTAAGGTTCACTGCAGACAAACTGGAGAAAAACGAATCACATGAAACATTTGTTACTGGTTTCTGACCTCGTCGTAGAGACTCACATACCTGTGTTCTGCTATCAGTGTGATCACATGTGCTGGTACAGTTTGCCAGGTTGACCCATGTAACCTCCACTATCCTGTAGACGTGGAATATGTTTCACATATGGATCGCTTCCTTACTCGACTATGACTGTGTGCTTCACAGGTGCTTACTGAAGTGCTGCTTTACACAAAACCAGACAGTAAAAATAAGAACTGCAGGTCCAGACCACAGGTTTATGTGTTGATAATGATGATGTGCAGTCACTCATTGTCACAGGATACTTCCTGCAATGATGCTACGGGTCATGCAGTTCTGCAGAAGTGGAGGAAACAGATGCTTTTCCTAACAGAGACACTTTAACGACTTAAAGAATCTAACTGACACACAAACCTCAGTTTGTCTGACATTCATGAGAGTAAACTGCTCCTGAATGTTCTGTTAGTTCACTGGATGATTGCTCCTGTTTACCTGACTTCAAATGTAAAGATCCCTGAGACAAACTCTCAGTTTCAGGCCACACGAGTTCAGCGGCGACACGATCGCACAACCAGCCACGACGTTAAAGCCCGACGCGCTCACTACCTTTGGTTACAGCGCTCCACTCTCAGCTCACACGACATACACAAAACTAATGACGCTGGATGCTTCTGTGTCCTCAGAAACACCAGATCGCTGTTCACGAGAAAAGGATGGAAACAGAGTGAGACATCACTCCCGGCGGACACACAAACACTGTGCTAAGGTTTGTTTCAAAACTGAGCTCCTGGGTTGTGTAGCTGCTGAGCGAGCAGGTGGCACACAAAGACGCGCTGTCAGGAATCATTACATCGAGACTGACAGGACGTCACTGGCACATAAACACTGATCTGTGGTTTACTGACAATGTTCTCAACAACAGACGCACAATCCTGGTTTTGTCTGATTATTTGTGTTGTACGGTTTCGTTAGTCTGACGTGATATTAAGACGAGCTTTTAGGGACGTCAACAAAAGGATTTCACGTGCTGAGGTCATATTTATGAATCAATCTGAACAGCAAATAGCTAATAGTTTACCTCTTTATTTTATAATACATATGAACACGTTATAGTAGATTTGTGCAATGTGTGTTTCACGTCTTTATGGGCGTATAGATCTGTAAACAGGCTGATGGGTGTGTGTCTGTTTATTGTAGTGTTGCAGAAATGTTAAAAATGATGATAATAACAACACTTCTCACATCAGGCTACAACACAAACCTCCTGATAGCTGCAAACAGCAAAACCCCCAACGACAGGCACACAAAGAGCGAGCAGGGACCCACCCTGACAGCATGTGAGCCTCCTACTACGACTCACTGTGGAGCAACACAACACCAGGAGACGGAGGATATGAGAGAGGATACAGCTGCTGTGGGGGAGCAGCCACACACTCCACAGGAGACGATGGGGTGAGAGTTCGGATGGTTCGGTGCTCCTAACATCATGTGGACGCTCGTCTGCACATAAACAAACCTCACCTAACCCCACCTCCTTTCTCTTTTTGCAGGGTGGGGTGCTCCATCCTTACACACTTTGCACCACGTGGCTCTCCATCTATTCGTTTACCTTCTTGGGTCTCTTCCTCCTCTGTCCCAGCCCATTGAGGCGATCGCTGGGGTCCAGCCTGTAGTGGGAGTGGCTGTCCTCGCTCATCCTGTCCCCGTCCACGCCGGGTTATTCCTTTCTTCTTTCTGTCCTCTGAATCGAGCTGACCTCTCTCCTCTCTGGTCCTCGCTCTCTGAGCCGGCGGAGCATGAGAGAGAGGAGTGGCAGGGGAGAGGGAGGGGAGACGAGCGAGGGAGGGAGGGAGCACAATGGTGTTGCCATGGCAGCAGCTGCCACCAGTGTTTATGTGGAAACGTCGCTGGCAAA
Organism: Copadichromis virginalis; assembly: GCF_057382275.1. NCBI lineage: Eukaryota > Metazoa > Chordata > Actinopteri > Cichliformes > Cichlidae > Copadichromis > Copadichromis virginalis. Next base: position 8,914,576 of record NW_028188589.1, read on the forward strand.
CCAGAATAGTTGCCACACGTTGCCACACTCGCACACTCGGCAGCCATACGTTTGTGTGCGACCTGCCCGTGGCTTCCTCGTTACAGACACACCGAGAGGAAACGCTCAGACACAAGGCCGAACATGAACGAACACTCGTGTGTGGGAGGAACAGGGCACAGACTCCACGCCGTCGTTAAAGATGGCGTGTGTGCTAAACGGAGCTGTGCGCTGATCGATCAGTCAAGTGAAAAAAACAAAGGAAGCTGTCTGGATGGAGTTTGCTGCTCCCACTAATCAAAGAGATGCATCACAGCTGGAGCTGATTGATGCACGAGCCACCGTTTGCACAATCCCACCGACTCCACGCTTGTGTTTCCTTTCTGCACCATGTTGTTAACACTGACCCCACACGGTGTTCATGAGCTAAAGAAATCACGATGATTGATTGATTTCACGGACTCGTCTGCACAAAGCATTTTGTAGGTTACAGCATGAAACGACTGTAATCTCCACATTTACACTCAGTGTAACAAACACACAAAATAAAACAACTGTACCACCAATCAAACACAAGGAAAATAAATCATTGTGAGTTCAGCAGTGGGTCTGTGACCGGTGTGTAAGAGGACGATAGATGAGTGGGTGTTTGTAGAAACAACCTTTGTGATTTAAATGTGAGACAGCAAAGCGTCAGACAGAAGCCTGAGCTGAATATTTCCTGTGATATGAAGTCACCGTGTTTGGGTCGGTCAGTCGACTACTACTCAGTGAGTGTCCCACACACACACAGACCCACACAGACCCACACAGATCTTAATGATGGCCTCAGGCTTTGAGCTCCCACTAACAGCAGGTCATAGCAGCATCCCATTAATAGTGATGAAAAATGCAGCTACAGCTGCTTTTCCACTACTGGAAGTTAATCAGGTCAAAGCTGGAGCTTCACCCTGTTCAGACTGAACCATGTGAGCCGGCCTCACTCCACAGAGGACGCCTCCAGGACAAACGTGGGCTCCATCGAGGCCCACAGCTGCTGTGACATCGTGGACGTGTTCTTTAGCTTGTTTTTCAAACAATCTCAGCAAACGTGCCAAAATCATGTTCAGTGAGACTCTGTGGCACACAATCCAAAAACAAAGAAGGCTAAAGGACATGCTCTGTGTGACCCACAGTCGTGGCTCAAATGTGGGACCTGAACACTGTGGGAACCTGAGGGGCAAATCTGAGGATTTCATTTGGCTTTTTCATTAGAGATAAGATGGATTATGTGAATGAAAAGGCAACACACACACACACGTAGGGTAGCTGTAGCCCGACTGGCTCATCTGCTAATCAGAGGGTTGCTGGTTCGATACCTGGGATCCAAAGTGCAAACTCTTGATGAACGAGTCTACTTTGTGTGCATCTGAGGTTGAAGCGGAGCTGGTTTCAATAAACTGCTAGTTTCCCTTTCATACTCCTGAAGGACGTTCCTCACAAAGAGCGAGGCAGCAAGTCTGTGCAGGTCCTCAGTCATGCAGGTCAGTGTCGTCTGAAGAGCTTCTCAGAGTTTCATCTCTCACCCAGTTCCAAGCCCAGTTTGTGTCCCAGATACATGCCGCTGATGGCCAGGAAGTGACATCACTGGATCAGTTATGAGAGCGAACCCTTCAAGACTCAAACCTGCCTGGCAACGAGGGAAACGGCTACACAGGAAGTCCAGTGACGGGGTGCAGATGTTCCATCACCGGGATGTCATCGCTTGTTGTGTTTGCGTCACGGGACTTCCAGGTTGTGTTGCTGTAACAGCCCCACCCACACTGAGGTGGTGCTCAACTGTAACTGAGAGACAGAGTCGAGTAGAGTCAAGTTGAGTTGAGGCAGTTATGTTCTACTGGAAAAGAGGCGACTGTGGCTCAGGACGTCAGTCGGTAGTTCGATCCCCGGCTGCTCCAGTCTGCGTGCCAAAGTCACCTTGGGCGGGATACTGGCCCCTGTTGCTGCCAGTGCTTTTATTAGATGCTCTGGAACTGGTTTAGTGCTTAGGGAGGGTAGAAGAGTGCTGTATAAGAACCAGTGCATTTACCATTTACCATTACTCTGGTTGCCAGTTTGCTACGGTCACCGGCGGTTTGTACAGAGGACACAGACCTGTATGTGAACAGATAGGGAGAGTGTTTAACTCCAGAGGAAAAGTTGGTTTAAGGTGCTGCATGTTCCACATGTGCACTGCACATCTGCAGCTAGTAGCTGAGGAGTGGTTTCCACGCACGCGACGTCCATACCCCCTCTGTCCTCCACAGGGGCTGAGATCCAGCTCTTTGGGCCCTCACAACCCCAACATCGCTCTCACACACAGCACCTGCTCCGGTCAGCTGATTAGACAGCTCATTGTGTGTGTGCGAGGTGAATTAAGGTTATTATAAAGGACATTCAGATATCATCTCTCATCTGGGAGAGCAGCCAGCAGCTGCAGGAGGTGAGCATCCAACGACATGATGAACCCAAAGACTCCAGCTCAGCCAAACTACAGTTACAGATTACAGTTACACTCCTAACTGTTCCTGCAGTATTTAAGAAAGACGTCAGTGATTCAGACCAAAACTGCTCTGCTAACTTCACATTTACTAAACATTAATGTTCCCAACACAGATTTACATGAGAATGACAGGACATCATAGCACCCCCTGCCCCCCCTGATATTACATCACTTCAATCCCAAACAGAAGGAAAGGAAAGATCAAATCTGTCTTGAACCTCTGCTTCAAAGTTACAGGAACACTGGAGTCACTCTCACTGTCAGAGACCTCAGTGTGTTGGAAGCTGCTAGAAGAAGCAGATGGGGGAGAGGAAGAGGAGGGCCACGGTGCTGATCTGAGGAAGTCTTCTGATCAAACCACAGCAGACCAACAAGCCCGACGTCGTTCTGATCCAACATGAAGGCTTCCATCTGTCTATTCTGTCACATCGCACACGTCTCAAGTCATCCTGTTCAACCCATCACAACATAATAGTAACAATAAAACAAAGGCAGTGGAGCGTTCACCACGAGCTTCTACAAAAGTGCACGTTCATTTTAATAAAACTGTTTTTACAGCAGTGTGCGAACATTAATATGTTGTAACCAAACGTTTGTTACACCAGCTGCACTGAACCTGTGGAGACTGGAAGTTATTTGCTGCTGGTTTGTTCAGACCTGTTACTGCACACCTTGCATAGTTTGCATAGTTTCCTTCACTGCATGCAAAGAGACGAGGCGGGTGGAAACCTGCGACCCTGATCACATCACCAGTCCATCACAGTCAAACACTCACGGCTGTAATCTATTTCAAATCAAAGTGTTTGCACGGTGAGAAGAAGCTGGCGTCGCTGGGGGAGCGTGCGCCCGGCTGCACTTAAACACAATCTTCATTGGTGCTGTGAAACATCCACGTCTCACTTCATCTGCAAAGAAACCTGATGCATCGCTTTGGAAATATTTGAAATCCCTCATTTGTCACTATGCACGACGAGTCGACCGGCTGACCAACCTCAGGTTATGCAGCGAGTGCTGAGAAGCAGCTAAATGGCTGCAGTGACTTTATTCCCTGAGTGGGTGTGTGTGCATGAAAGCCAAAGGGGGGCTGTGTAAGAGACAAGGGGAGTCTCTGTTGTGCTCACAAAGAGGAAACCAAGATCTGGATTTTATGGCCGAAAGAAGAAAACATCTTTTCAAAGTTTCCCAGGCCCACTGTGGAGACGCCCACAGCTCCCAGTGACACTGACCCACACTGACACCACCTCCATTCCTCACTGTGATAGGCCGGGAGGAGAAGATCCACACACATTCACATCAGGACAAAGTCCCACATTCCCCTGTGCCCCCCCCACACACACACACACACACACACACACACACACACACACACGTCCTGCATGCTAAGAAGTGAGTGAAGGATGCAGAGGTGCTGAGACACTGAGGATGTGGGAGCACAGACACCGTTCAGCCTGTGTTTGTGTATCAGAATGAATCAGGCAGAAAAACATTAAAAGCAAACTGGTTGTCCTAAAGTGAATCAGGCTGCAGTCAAACTTCAGCTGATCTCTCATCAAAGCTCCCAGATCGATTCGTGCTCCAGTTTCACCATTTCAGCAACACTGTGGGAGAACGGGGTCAGCTTCCAGCAGGGGCCACGATTATGCACAGAAGGAAGACGGGACACGGCCGGTCCTTCAACCATCGTATGGATGTAAGAGCCTAACACAGGTAACACAGGTCACAGCAGCAGAGCTGGTAGCAGCTTTGTGCGCTTGTAGAAAACTCAGCGGTACTGCAGAGGTTGTGTACTTTACCAGGGAAACGTATGTATTTTGTGTGTGGTTGAAGATTTCCAGGTTGTGTGTTCTCCTGTTTTATTCAGTTTATCAGAAGTCAGCAACTAAAATGTAAAAGCAGCTAAAAAGAAAAGACAATGATAGCATTGTGTGCACAGTGTGTTACAGAGCTGTTGGTGGCAGTCCAATCCAATCCAATCTTATTTATAAAGCACTTTAAAATAGCCAGCACAGGAACAAAGTGCTGCACGGAAAATAAGTTAAAACAATAGAACAACAGAAAACAGCAAAATAAATAAATAAAACACATAAAACATCAAATGAAAACAAAACAAGATAAAACAGCATCGAATCACCTAAAAACAACTGAAATAAAAACCAACATCTCACGTGGTGTCAAAGCTCAGGGTAAAGAGGCGGGTTTTCAAGACTTAAAAACAGGTAAAGAAGAGGCCTGTCTGATCTCCAAAGGAAGCTCGCTCCACAGTTTGCAGCTGCTACAGCAAAAGCAGGATCTCCTCTAAGTTTACGCCCAGTCCTGGGTACATGCAGGAGCAGCTGATCAGCTGGCCTGTATGAGGCTGTCGCAGCTCAGAGAGATGAGATGGGGCGAGGCCATGGAGAGCTTTAAAAGTAAATAAAAGAATTTTAAAATGAATCCTAAAAGAAATGGGCAGCCAGTGACGTGAAGCTAAAACAGGGGAAATGTGCTCAAACTTTCGAGTGCCAGTTAAAAGACGAGCTGCAGCATTTTGACTAATATATGATGCGCTGACCCCAACATGAAGGTCATCACAGTAATGCAGCCGAGTGCTGACAAAGGCCTGGATCAAAGTGCTGCCGTGAAAGAATTGGCTTTGTTTTTGCAGCTGCCTGAGCTGAAAGAAGCTAGATTTGACCACTGCCTTGATTTGACCACTGCAGGTAGAATGAAATGCCAGCATGTTGTTCACACTTCTTACCCGAGCTGTTCTCCAGCGCATCCGTGAGTGTGGCTGTGAACAGAGGAAGCACTCGAGCAGAAAGTGCTCGTGTGAATGAGTTCAGAGTAGAGCAGCTCGATGTGGGAACAACTCGTGGCGTTCATTTAGAGAACGAATATGTTCATGGTTACTGTATCTCCTCAGCCGAGCCGCCCTTCGTGCCCCTCCCACAGCCACATGCTCCGTCAGCCTGCCTGGCAGAGAGGGAGGGGGGCGTCTGGCCTAGTGCCAGGCTCTCTCAATATTTTATGAGAGGGAGGGGAGGGAGGAGGTGCAGCGGGTTGGTTGGGGGTTAAGAGACTAGCTACACTGAACTACGATGGGGAAACAATTATCCTCCCTGCTGAATTTATAAGTTTGCTCACTTACAGAGAAATGAACAGTCTCTGATTTTTACCTGAGTTTAGAAACATCGAACAAAAAACATATCAGTTATGAACAGATCTGCATGTCCCTGAATGAAGTGTGTGATCCTCTACAACCCTGGATCCCACAGACTGGCTGTGGGACTCTCAGCATATAGATGCAAAGGGCGTCAGCATGAAGCTCGGTGACTGTGGGTGCAGCAGTTCTGACCATGATGTGATCAGTCAGCCTCATGGGCGGAGGATGATCATAGGAAAGGTGCTGGATGGGCCCAAACTCACACAGGAGGAGCTGGTTAATGGTGAGAAGGCAGGTGGATGACAGTCACCACATACTGGTAACACTGGTAGAGGATTGAACTACTGCAGCACCCACGCGGTTTAGCATGTACAAGCCCGTCTGAGGTTTGACCGTCTGGATGATTGGCTGAAGGCTGAGAAATGCTGAGTGTGACACACCAACATCCCCACAGTCAAACACACAGTGGTGGCCGTGGATGGGTGCAAACAAAGCAGTGGCTAAAGAAGAAGTGGGCTAGCCAGCCTCCAGAGCCTCCTTTACTAAATCTGTGGAAGCAGCTGTAAAGAGCAGTGGGCCAAAATCCCTCCGGACATGTCGGCACTTTTTGATCAGTTCAGATTCTGGGAGATGCTCTGATATAAAACATGTATAGACCAGAAACGAACAGAAACATCCGTTATTGTCCTGATTGGGGAAATCCCGGTGCTCCAGCAGCAGAGTGACGGGCAGGAGCAAAGCCTCACACAAATAAGAAACACGAGACTTACAGTAACAATAAGAGCTGAACAACATGGAACAGCAGCAGAGTGACGGGCAGGAGCAAAGCCTCACACAAATAAGAACTACGAGACTTACAGTAACAATAAGAGCTGAACAACATGGAACAGCAGCAGAGTGACGGGCAGGAGCAAAGCCTCACACAAATAAGAAACACGAGACTTACAGTAACAATAAGAGCTGTACAACATGTAACAGCAGCAGAGTGACGGGCAGGAGCAAAGCCTCACACAAATAAGAACTACGAGACTTACAGTAACAATAAGAGCTGAACAACATGGAACAGCAGCAGAGTGACGGGCAGGAGCAAAGTCTCACACAAATAAGAACTACGAGACTTACAGTAACAATAAGAGCTGAACAACATGGAACAGCAGCAGAGTGACGGGCAGGAGCAAAGTCTCACACAAATAAGAAACACGAGACTTACAGTAACAATAAGAGCTGTACAACATGTAACAGCAGCAGAGTGACGGGCAGGAGCAAAGTCTCACACAAATAAGAAACACGAGACTTACAGTAACAATAAGAGCTGAACAACATGTAACAGCAGCAGAGTGACGGGCAGGAGCAAAGCCTCACACAAATAAGAACTACGAGACTTACAGTAACAATAAGAGCTGTACAACATGGAACAGCAGCAGCGATGGAAACAACCTCGTGTTTGTTGGAGCAGGGATGGTTAGAAAGAGACGACGCTGCTTTGTGCACGGACCATATTTATGAGTACGAGTAGTGAGTTTAATGATATTTCAATTATATGACAAATATCCAGTGTTGGGGAGTAACAGAATACATGTACGAGTAACTGTATTCTGTTACAGTTACCGTTTAAACAGGTGGTATTTAGAATACAGTTACTTTGTTGAAATAAATGGATTACACTGCGGTACTTTCCTGTTTCTTTCTGTCGGTTTGGATCTGCTGATGAGCCTTTGGTCTATATAAATAGACTGACTATGGCATAATCATGACTTTTGTCATCACAGAAGTGATGGGAACATTCAAATTGCCTGGTGGGCTGACAGTGATTCTTCGTATTTATGGGTTGATGGGTTTTGTTTTGTTTGTTTGTTTTGTAACGGCATGAGCAATGAAAGGTGGTGGATTGGCCAGATGCTAGCCGATGTGTAAAAATAACTCAGTTGTTTGGTGGTGGCTATGGCAGAGCTTCCACAGCCCTGCTCACAGCATTCCTGACTCTTTTTCGCCTGCACAAAACAGTCCCCTTTAGATTATACCTTCGGCTACTGGGTATGATGGCTCAGCCATCCTGGTGGTCTGGCTTGGCTGTTTAAGAGGGTTTCAGCGCTGGGTGGTTTCTTCAGGCGCTTCCTACTGTTCTTGTGAGGATTGACAATACCACCATGGGGGCTTATATTAGCCATCGGGGAGGGATGCATTCACGCTAATAGCAGCAAACATTTCCTCTCTCTGAGTGCAACACATCCCAGAGTCAGAATGGGGAATGAATCTGCGAGGCGTTGTGTTATATGGTGATTGGGCTTTGCATCCAGCCACTGTAGAACAGCTTCAGCTGGAGCTTTTAGCCACTACATAGAGCAATAATCTTCACTAAGCTTGATCTTAGAAACACGTTCCATCTGGTGGACATTGGGGAGGTGACGAATGGAAAACTGTTTTCAACACTTGGACATTTCAAGCGTGCCGGGCTGACAAATGCCTCAGTTGTTTTCCAGGCTTTAATCAATAATGTGCTCTTTGTATGTGCACCTGTTTGACCTGCAGATTTTTTTCCAGAGAACAACTAGAACAGGAAGCAAGTCAGAGTTCTTCAATGACTATGAGACACTAAGTCTAGTCTTGGTAGCCGGGGATCCGTCCACCATGGCCTCTGATCCTGGCTGCCACGTGGCACACATTGCATGCGACCCCTATGGCGCCCACTGCAGGTGGTGGGCCTGCATAAGAATGGGCCCATGTCCCTTTTTCGGGTTGTGCCCAGCCAGGCCCCATGGACCAGTGCCCGGCCACCAGATGTACAGCTTCTGGCACCCTCCCCGGGCCTGGCTCCAGGGCAGGGCCCTGGTAACACTATCCCAGGCAGGGTGAACTGTTTCCTTGATCTTGCACTCATAGGGGTCTTCTGAATTAAATTGAATTGAGGAGCAGACACAGACTGTTTTATATGAGATCCTTCTCATGCACTTCAACAGTCTTATTCATCATCGAGTCTTAAATGATCCTGTTATGACCAATGACTGCTCGACTGTGTCAAAGAGCTACTTCCACAGTGTGGAGAAGCCATAATTCTGACTCCACACCAAATAAAAGGGGGAAACCCTCCCAGGGATTGACACCTAACAGTTAAATAGTTAAAGGATTAAACTTCTCTTTCCTTTCTTTAAACAAAAAAATATTTTCAAAAAACTATTCAAAGGTCCCAAATATCTTATTTCACTCAGGGGAGGAAGGCAGACGAGAGGCAGCTGTGTCATTATGGCGTTTGTATCCTGCTGCTACTGGGACCAGTTACAGTTCCTTTCACTAACACACACACACACACACACACACACACACACACACACATTCTAGTTTTGATATCTTAGTGAGGACACATAGTTGACATGATCCTAGCCGCTCACTGTAACCATCAATAATGGATGGTTAACGCTCAACCTAAACCTAACCATAACCTAACTGTAACCCTGACACTAGAACCACATTGTGAGTCTCAAACTCGTGAGGCACTTTTGTCCTCATAAATGACTGTTGGTCCCCACAAGTATAGTAACATTCCAATTCTTGGTCCCCACAGAGACATCTAAACAGGTACACACACACACTTTCATGTATTTTTGTCCACAGTATAAAAGCTGTTTGGGGCTGGGAGGAATCAAGTCCGTCCATGGCAACTTTCCCCGACTGCCTTCCACATTCTTTGAGTGCTTGCCTTGTCTGCTCGCTCTGGCGCTTTAATGACTTCCTTCAAATGGTACCAACACTTCTGCAACGACTGCAACATCATTTTTTCCATCTTCACAGCCCTGGAAGCATTGGACAGTATCATCTAATACATGGAAAATATTAAAACAGCTCAGCTCACAAAAGCAGGGAAACTTTGGGTGCAAACATGTGGAGACCACTAATTCATTTACTGCATGTTGCCTCTGCTCAGTGTCTGCTCAGTAGAACATGGATCTACATGTTCACTCCTGCACTGGCCAAAGCTGGTACTGCTTAGACTCTTTGAGTGCTAATATTGGTGCTCCAATCATTTGGTGTGGCTCTAACGGTGTGATTCAGACTGAGCAGACCTGGTGCATTTTGAATCAAAACTGCAGAGTCATTTTACTATTATTTAATAAGGAAGAACAGAGAAGAGTCCATGACCACGTTATATCAGTAAAGATGTTGTGTCTGCATGAGAGTAGACTGTCTCTGCAGGCAGCATCACACCCAAACAGAGCAGACAGCCTGTTCATCCTGAGCTCGCCAAGGTCACCAAAGGTCAGGCGGACAAAAACCTGCAGTCTTAACAAAGCCACAGGCAAAGACACTCTTTATTATCAACTATCTAATAAAACACAAAACAGCCAAGAAGTGAATCTGCCATGAATTTCACAACTTTACAAGCTAAGAAATAGACACTGAGCTTTATATTGATTAAATATGTTAAATAGATATTAAATTAAATATAGATCCTGATAAATGCCTCGTTAATTTTCCATCATAGAATTACTGTTGAAACAACCCCTTATCCATGTTTGATGCCCTGCAATGGACTCACAGCCAACTGTAGAAAGCAGCCCAATCAGAGGCACTTTTTCTTTGACCCAGTTTATACTAAGTGGAGATATTATCTGAATTTCAGGAGTGGGACCACACCTCATTCTCACCGCCTCAGTTTATATATGCCCCCTTCACCAATACCCTCTGTTCTCATTTTCATGCCCACCTGGAGCCCAGGAGCCGCTGCCGATCCTGTTTGAGGCCTTCCCCACACTGCTGCACCAGTACACGCTCCCTCATCCATCATCGTTCATCGTAACTGAGGATGTGGTCCCAGCTAGTGAAATTGCTAGTAAAAATGTTAATGTGATAAACTCACCAGCTACTGGCTCACTGACATCCAGTACAAGAAGGCCAGGCTTACCAAAACATACAGTTTGATTTGTGCGCTCTGCTGCTGCTGCACACAAATACTGTCCAACACAAGGAATTCAGCCTGGATTTACACTCTTCCCAGTGTCCTATGGCAGGTCAGCTCTATCACAGGCAAGGACAGCTCTGATGCTTCAGAAGTGTTATCAAAATAAATAAATAAATAAAATAGAAATAACATAGTAGTTTGGATCAAAAGCCAGACTAAAATAATAAGTTTTAAGACACAATTTAAAAGACTGCATGGACTCGGAGAGACGAATATAAAGAGGGAGGTTACTCCAGAGTCTGGGAGGTACGACAGCAAAGGCCCGATCCCCTCTGGACTTCAGACGAGACCTCGGTTGCGTCAGGAGCATTTGATTGGAAGATCTAAGTGCCTTATTAGGGATTTACAAATGGAGGCGCTCGCGTAGATAGCTGGGAGCTAAATTGTTTAAAGTTTTAAAGGTAAGCAAAAGAATTTTGAATATTGGTACGATAATCAACAGGGAGCCAACGTAGGTTGGCTAAAACTGGTGTGATGTGGGCATAATTTCTAGTTCCAGTTAAGAGACGCGCAGCTGCATTTCAAACTAACTGGAGCCGGTGAATAGAGGAAGGTGGGAGGCCCGAGTAGAGAGAATTACAGTAGTCTAATCTGGAAGTGATAAGACCATGAATGAGTTTTTTAAGGTCCTTCAAAGGGAGGTATGGCTTTGCTTTAGATATCTGACGCAGCTGGTAGAAACAGTTTTTTACCACAGAGGAGGTCGATTTCTTGAGCTGTCCAGGAAAACACCAAGGTTTCTAACAGTGAGTGAGAGATGGCTACCAAGGGACCCTAAGGCATCAGTAAGTTGTTCCAGCGGGGTGTGACTATCAAAAACTATAACTTTTGTCTTATCCTCGTTCAGTGTGAGAGACGTGACCACGTTTGTACCTCATTTAGACAGTCAAATAGGGGTTCCAGAGACGTAGAGACATCTGATGTCAAAGGGAAATAAATTTTTATGTCGTCGGCGTAGCAGTGAGAGGAAATGTTATATTTTTTAAGTATTACTCCCAAAGGCAGCATGTACAAGGAAAAAAGAACTGGGCCGAGCACAGATCCTTGAGGCACACCACAGTGAATTTGTTTTTAAAAACTGAAGCTGGCCCTCCACCTCTGTCAGTAGACTGGGGTGAGCTTAGAAAGGTGAATCGGGTTGGTTCTGAGAAAGAAAAGAACTCACCAGGGCGAAGCCAAGTTTCAGTCAAGAATAAGAAGTCCAGCCCGGATGAAAGAATCAGCATAAAGAGTCCTGAAGTTGGCAGCATGGTGTTCAGAAAACAGCCTGGGACTGAACACTAAGAAAACCAAAGAGGTCATTGTCAACGTCAGGAGGCACTGACTTGGCCCCCCTCTACATCAACGGGGAGTGTGTGGAGAGAGGGTACACACCTCCCGGTTCCTTGGTGTCCTCATCTCTGCTGACACCTCCTGGACAGACAACATCTCAGCGGTCGTCAAGAAGGCCCAACAGCGGCTGCACTTCCTGCGAGTCTTCAGGAAGTACAAGCTGAACTCCAACCTGCTGTTGACATCACGGTATGGTACGGCAGCTGCACTAAGGCGGATAGAGGCTTCAGAGTGTGGTCAAGACAGCACAGAAGATCATCGGCTGCCCTCTCCCCTCCCTGATGGACATTTATTCCTCCCGCTGCCTCAGCAGAGCAGCAAGCATTATCCATGACAGCTCCAGTCCGGTTCTAACCTGTTCAACCTGCTTCCCTCAGGGAGGCGCTACAGGTGCATCAGCAAGGAGACCCACAGACTCACAACAGTTTTTTCCACCCGTAACCTGAACTCACACATGATAAACACAGTTCCACCCCCCAATGTAGGACCTCTACACACAGACTACACAACTATCATCACCACAGTGCAACACTTAATTTACGTGCAGTAACCCACACTGTAATATATAGCACTATGTTTTGTTTCTATATTTGTAGATAGTGCTGCAGAACTGTGCAACTCACCCCTCTTTCTTTCCCACGTCTGCACTGAATAGGAGATGCTCTGAAGCTTATTGTGCATGTGTGTAGTGACAATAAAATGCATTCTATTCTATTCTGTTTTTGTTCACATGCTAAGTTCAGCATTCAAAGTCTTGGTGTAATGTTTGAGTCTTCTCTGAGTTTCAACTGTGTAAAATCTTTATCTCACTCCTAACATTTCTAAATTGTGAAACATGGTCTCCTCTGCTGAACTGGAAGAAATTATCAATGTGTTTGTGTCACTGCATTTAGATTAATGTACTGGCCTCTGTGCTGGATTAGAGAAACCACCAAGGCTCTGCACCAGTCTACAGCTGTGTAGCCCGGATGGGAATTTGGGAGTAGATACTCGTAATTCCCATGGACTTAAACGCCACAGTAACATAAGGTGTTCACAGTTAATATTATGTGATTTAACTGTACTCTGAATGTAATTTGCCCTGTAATATGTCACAAGGTAAATACAGGTAATTAGAGCAATGAACCTGTTATGTTAATCATAAAGTATTATTTTATGGTATGTAACTCTGAAGAGAGTTAAAGTATTGTTCAGAGTTCTAATTTTCTGGAGGCCCGTGAAGGTAGCATGAAACGGGACCTGTGTATCTGTTGTAATGGAGGAAGAGAGGAGAACGGCATGGAGAGATGCACGAGGTTAGCTGAACCAAAGTGAGAGACTCAGCTAGTTTTACTGAAGTTACCTAGCACAAAAGAGTGTCGGACTAGAAAGCTAACCGTGTGAGAGCTTCGCAACAGAGTGTGGGGGAAGTGACTTTGTGTTTCAACGGTCGCACCACCGTGAAAAAACTGTGTTTCCAGCTACGACCGCCGAGGCTAAAGGCTAGCCCGGACTGCCTGGCTGCGCCACGGAGGCAGCCGCTATGGACTGTCGGAGAGCTGGACAGTGACTGGCTAACGCGTTGTAGCAGAGACAGCATCCGGTCCGCAGGGAGAGCGGAGAGTGAATTTAGTTTGGGACTGGCGAACGGAAACCTACCGAGCAACTGAACTGTAAGTTGGACTTTCGTGCTCTTACTGGGGAGAAGAGGATTTTTCTCCATCGTCCGGCGTGAGCAGCAAACAGGCCTGCAACAAGTGTGAATGTGAGTGTGTGTGTGGGGCCCATGTGTGAAGAAGCATTTCATATTCATGAAACGCTTTCAATTAAAAGAAAACATCGAAACAGGTAATAAGAACACACCCAACATGCTCAACACCCACTTTAGTACTTCCTACTCAGCAGTTTCAATTACTGGTTAAAGCAAATGTGTTAGAAACTTAAAGCACGTAAAGAATCTGCTCAAGTCAAACAAGACATCAGACACACATCACCAAGAAGGCAAGTTTAAAGCAGTCCTACAGAAAGGTTTCAAAACTCACTCCCACAGCTTGATTCCAAGGATGTTAGATTCCTATCGGGCCTTTTCTACTGTTAATGTTTAAGCTAAATGACAACTTTGTTTGTCCACTGTCAGCATTCGAAACAACTTCTACAGGGTTTAATGGAGCACACAGATTTGACTTTTTACAAAAGCACTCAAAGAGCTGTAGTAATGAAGAATTGTATCACAGTACGTTTTGTCATATCCTGTCTAAGATGTTTTTTCTTGCATGAGCCTAAGCACTCATTTATACTCGTATCCAATACAACTGATTTCGGTTTTATGCTTCCTAAAACCCTTAAAATTCCTTGTCAACGTCTTTTAGTTTAACCAATCCTAAAGAAAATCAAGCTTTGCTGCTCTACTCTATTTCCCGTTCCCTGCAACATGTGTGTGGATGCTGAATGAGACGGGTGGAGGGATGAGCGCTACATGGTTGTGTTTGAGCAGGAGGGCCGGATGATGAATGGGCTTTTATAGACATGCTGTTCGTTTACGGAGGCTTGTAGCCGATGATCTCTTTAGTGTAATATGAAAAGGAAACAGACACATCGTGATATCACAAACACAATCCTACATTTGTGCCAACCTAATAAAATAATATGCAGTACTGTGTGAAACTCATCAAGTGGCCTGAACTAAAAGTTCTCCAGCAAGTTTAGTAGCATTGCTACTTGAGATTGTTCATGTTGCAGCCAAGAACTTCACTGATGACTGCTGCCATGGTGTAAATCAGCTGGTTGGTTCCAGCGATGGTCACACTAGGGACTGTCCACTGCAGTAAAAACTAGAGATGGCACGATACCACTTTTTTATGTCCGATACCGATATCATAAATTTGGATATCTGCCGATACCGATATGAATCCGATATAGTGTTTTTTAATCAACAAAACTGTTTTTTAAATATCTTGCTGCATTTTGTATAAGTTCATACTCAAGTTTAAAACAACAACTACACTAAAGCTATTCTGTTATACCTGTATACAAAAAAAATATTTCATAGTTCAGCAATACTGATCAATCTAATAAACTTAGACCTACACCATCCTCCCTATTCTGGTATTTTAAAGAGTACTTAGCGTAAATATTAAGCAACCTAACTAATAGGGTTCCAACTCCCAGCAACAACAAAAATAAAAAAATAAAAAATAGGGAACCACCCCTCACGCTCCACCTCATGATGCTTAATCGACGTAATCAACCTTAATTTGATGCAGTGTGAAAAAAAAATGCACAGAAATGAATTATTTTTCAAGAAATATTAAATAGATTCAACATCTTTCTTCAACAAAATTGCAGACTGCACAGATGGTACCTTCCCAAAGGAAAAAGTACTATAGCTTACTAGGGTATATATATTAGACTTAATAGTCACTATATACAGTAATTGACTTCTATTCATTTTACATCAAATTAAAACTTTGGCTGTCAGATAATTATTTATTAAAAGCTAGACATTTTAAATGAGAATAAGAAAGAAAAGTATGTCTTTGTGCCCCCTTTTCCCTGTTAATGCCCTATCGGCCCCCCTGGCTAAACTTTGCTAGATCCGCCCCTGCACAGTTACCAGCGTCAGCTACGTAGAAAAAGATCCTGGTGTAGAAAGTAATATTAAATACATTCTAACAACAGCTTATCAAGCTTAAACGTGCTGCTGTTGTTCAGCCCCTGGTTTCCTC
Organism: Copadichromis virginalis; assembly: GCF_057382275.1. Lineage (NCBI taxonomy): Eukaryota > Metazoa > Chordata > Actinopteri > Cichliformes > Cichlidae > Copadichromis > Copadichromis virginalis. The sequence goes on from NW_028188589.1 coordinate 8,930,208, forward strand.
TTTCTGGTGCAAAGTGGACCAAAAACAAACTAGAGAGACGGACTCGCGACAGAAAAGCCGATCAGCTGATCATTAAGCAGTTTCATGATTGAAGTAGCAGCAAGAAGAGGCAGTCGCTTGTTAAGCTTAACGTGGGAATGCTTTACAAACATTCAGAGATGGACTTACACACTTGCTTTACTTCTCTCGGGATAACTTTGTCGGAGATGAAATGCCGGGTTGCTAGCGAAGCTCCACATGCTATCCAGACCACCGACAGGTCCCGCATGCCACAGCCGCTCTATCACGTGATGCATACTGCTCCGACGTGCTAACGTTCTGAGGTGAGTTACGGCGTGTTGCAACTTTTGTGAGGTGCTTTCGTGATATTTAATGGATCGGATTACATTTTTTATTTTTCTCCGATATCCGATCCAGTAATTTAGGTCAGTATCGGACCGATACCGATACGTAATATCGGATCGGTCCATCTCTAGTAAAAACTCTGCATTATCACTCCGTTACCTGCTGCAAGCACTGCCACAGTCTGATTTTCTTTCATCACTACCTGAATTGTTTGACTAAAAGGAAAAAGAAATGGCAGATGTCCTTCTCTACAGGGGAGAACTGTTGGCAAACTGTTCACCACCCCCCAACCGCCCTGTCTGTCATCACTCCACTAGCATTGCTGTTTGTAATTATATTCACTCCACTTTTACACACCTATACATAATATCCTAAAAGCCACAAATCAACTAGAACCCTGCTCTGTTTGGTAATGAACTGTGATAAAACAAATATCCCCTGCCTATGAAAAACCAGAGGCTTCCCAAGGGAGTCATGAGTTCATAATGTTCATGTTCATAAACACTGAAAGCTGACATGGAGTAGGTCCCAGGCCCTGAACTCCATAAGCAAGAAAATGGATTGATGTATAAATACACACACACACATATATTAGGGGTGCAACGATACACAAAATTCACGGTTCAGTTCGATACTTTGGTGTCACGGTTCGATATTTTTTCGATACAAAAAAAATGTTCATGCCTTTTTAATTTGTCATTTATTAAAATTATAAATATATATTTTAACTCAAAAGTACAGTTTTTAAATTTAATGTTGCTGAAACAACAAAATAATAATAAAAAAATCTATCTGATGGAGGAATCACCCATCTTTGGAAAAGAGAGTTTATTACAGAGAAATGTCTCTTTCAAAATAAAAGCTCTACTATACGCTTTTTCTGGGCTATATTCTCAGCAGCATATTAAACATATCAGGTCCCCATAAGGAGAATCCTGTGCTAACGGCTGTCTAAATGACTCGGGTAAAGTTTGTAGCATGGTGCTTGTTGTTTTGTCTGCTTCCTCTTGTCTTTGCACCAGGATGATGTCGGAGTAAATGTGCAGTCATATTCGTTGTGTTCCCACTAGTGCTGTCAGCGTTAATCTGAAATGACGTTAACGCCACAACACGGCAAATCTCCGTTAACGAGCGACCGCGGATCGCCCCGTGCGTGGGGCTAGACGGCCAACACGTTAACGAGCTAACTGCGCTAACACACTAGTTCCCACCCATGTAATTGAGCATTGCGTGGCACATCCAACATACTGTTTTACTTTAGTCCATGACGCGCTTACCTTCAGGGTCATACGTCACATGAAGACCAAAATAGTTCCAAAGGCCAGATCTGAATGAGGGTGGGGGATAGTGATGGCCCGCTTGAAGCTGATGCTCCGGAGCATGTGTCGAAAAAAACAACACACTGGTTCAGAAGCACTGTGTCGAGGCTTGCTTCGTTTGGCAAAAGTCACGTGACCAGTGACGTCCGAAGCTTCATTACGCACGTAACTGCTTTGGTACCTGATTCAAACGGATATAAGGAAGTGAATCATCCACGGGATTCGTGGAGTGTGTTGATGGTGACAGAGAGCGAAGAGGTGATCATTCCACTGACAGATATGGAGCCAGCGAGGAAGAGAGGACGTTCTGGCGTGTGGGAATATTTTGAGTTGATTTTGCTCAATTTATTTTATCTGCCGAAGTGAAAAACCTGAAATGTCCAAAATCATGTTTTCATAATGTAAATATCATTACAGCATATGACTTTAGGAACACTTCCATGTGAATTAAAGCTAATGAAGACTACAACAATGTATTTGACACTATACGTACATGACATTGCTACAGTTTAGAAAATCATTTTGTTTATTGTTTTTAGGTGATAGTCTGCAGGACCCAGGAATACCTGCATATCTACCAGCTTGCAGTGTAGTTCCTGCACTCCACAGCCTCTTCTGTTCCATGCAAGTGGATTTTCTTCAGGGCAGGAGAAACTATTTCTAAGAAAAGAAACAGACTCAGCCAGCGCACAGTAACACTAATCCTCTTTTTAAATGTAAATAACAAAAGGGCTACCTTACATTGATCATGTTTTTACTTTGCAAGTTCTTGATTAGGGGTGGGTTTTGACTATCGCTTTTCTGATTACAATCCATGCTAAATTGAATAAAGTGATATTGATTCATTAAAATCCCGTGTCGATTTGTAAATTAACGTTATTATGCCTGAAACGCCAGCATCTCAGGTTAAACCTCACAACATGTCGTCAAACACCATGCAGCTAAAACAGTAACTGGGAGCAGGTTTACGGATTCTGCATACAAACGTGAACACAGACGTGTCAGAGTCAGATTTTGGTGTGTCGTCGGGTCCGCGCTGTGTTTGCCTCTTTTTTCCGCTGGCTTCTGCAGCTGCAGGTTTCATAACTCTCTGTTTACATCTCTAATTAAGTCTCACGTGTGTCAGCTTTCTTTTAATAGATACGAAATTATGGATATATACTGTTAAATGATCAGAATTGTAATATTTCTGACTGAGGCAAAACTTTCCAGATTCCAATCAAATCGGATCCTGTATCGAATCAAAATGATTCTACAAATCAGTGACGATGCAGCCGTACTCAGCTTCCTAAGCATTTTCCCTTTCCAGTTCACAATCAATCCTACCCCTAGGTCAAAAATATGTATAGGACAATTGGCATAATCTAATATTTTGTATGAACCTGTCCAGCTGTCCAGTGATTAAACGACAAGTAGATGGAGGCAGGACTCCACAGCAGGGGCATACTCCATAATGTGCTGTGCATTCTCATATGTATATTGTATATATTGCTCACTTATTGTATTTACCAACATCAAGGAGTTATGAGCAAAGAAAGGCCACCATAGTGCATGTTTAAATAGGGAAAGTTTATTGATCAAAATGTATTACGCAAATACGCATTACATTTTTTTCAGCCCCCCAATCGAGAAAACAAAACCAATTACATGTTCAAAGCAACGGAACGGTGGCCCAATATCAGAGAGAACTCCACTCTTGAGTGAGCAGCGATGATTGAGCAGTCCGTTTTATTTTGCAGATTCAAGCTGCTCTTCAAAGTTTTCACCACCAGATGTCACCGGAGAGGACTGTGTTGAAAAGCTTCGAGTAATGAACCGTTTTTCAATACAAGCTTCAGTGCTTCGGAAAGCTTCATTTGGCCATCACTAGTGGGGGAGGTTCAGTTTGCCATGTTGCAACGAGCTTAGCTTCTGTCTGCTAGCTTGCGCTGCGCTCAGTGGATCTGTGCTCGACAGTGCAGCCTAGGCGGAGTAGTCGAACACAGATCCACTGAGCGCGGTGTCCTCCAGCTTGCAATACGCTGCCTGGCGCAGTTTGCACGGACGGTGGACCGGTTGCGTCGCTCGTTTCCTGTGCGATCAAAGTGACTCTTCGGCTGCACAGTGCAGCCACTGTCCCTCCTCCGGCCGGCGGACTAGTCCAGGCGAGGCGGATGACGTTGTCCCGGGTCTCGCTCGCTCTCGCACATGCAGGACTTGGCCCAGTCTGTCTTCTTCTGCCTCACTCTACGCTCTGCTTTTCACTTCATGTCTTTTTGTTTTGTAAGGTGGCTAACACGATCACTCCTCTTCTGCCTGCAGGACTCTGTGACTGCTCTGTGCTGTGGCAGCACACTCCAGCCTGATAGTTCATTTTACAGCTTTTGGCACTGCGACGCTCTCCTCGGCTCGACAGACACAATCTCACCATGTCGGCACAATATACTGAGTGCAATCCATAACATGATTTTATCTCACTGTAACTTTGAAATCGACCAAATGTTGCGTAAATGACGTGTCACGTGACTTGAGCACATGCACACCCCCTGTCCTCACAGCAGACATTCATCTTAGCCCCCCCCCCCCCCCCGTGTTTTGAGATCATTGCTGCAACAAAAAGTTGCCACAGATATTTCTACATGAAACGTACTGAATCAGTTGGCACATATTTAATATATATTAAATATAATATAATGTTGTTTTGTTGAGTGGCTGAAATAAAGCTGAATCACATCACAGGAATGACACAGCCCTGTTCCTCCAGGCTGTTAACCTGTGAATCAGCAAACATGTATGATTTATTGTCATTCATTTGCTGAACAAACTTTCCTCTGAACTTTGACCCTGAAAATTCAATTCAATTTTATTTATATAGCGCCAAATCACAACAAAAGTCACCTCAAGGCGCTTCATAGGTACAGAGAAGAACCCAACAATCATATGACCCCCTATGAGCAGCTCCCTAACCATGGATTGGAGAAGAATGTGAGATGGTAACAATGAGAGCTCAGGAGATGGCAAATACACTAGAAGAGCCACCTTTATATCACGCTGAGCTGAGGGTTTGTCAAGCCCAGCTCAGATTTTCAGGAGAAAGGTGATGTGAACCAAAAGCAGGAGGAGGTCATCACTGCTGGACCGAAGGCTAAGAAGGAAGAGCTTCTGCTGTTTGCAGTGTATACTGCTGTGGATGCTGTATCGTGTGACATGCACAAGATGTTTTATTCAGACTGAACTCTTTCTTTGTAGTGTTCACCTGGAGAAGATCGGAGGGGCTGGCTAAAATGATGAAAGCTCGAAGCAGATTAGAACACCGCTTTGAAAACTTGTACGTGATGCTGTGGGGTTGATTCAGTGACCTTGTGGGGCCATAACAGAGAAATGACAGCAGTGTAGTGGATCAAATAAAGAGTGATGATGTTATATTTGTGACTGTAGCAGGACCAAGGCTCAAAAGGTTGCAGGCGTTGTTAATTGAGCAGAAGATGGACGGCATCAAGCCCTCTCCTCGACAGCTACAGGATCACAGTCTGCAGGTTCAGTTATGCAACGTTTTAGCATCGATGCGTGAAGTTAAGAGCAGACAGGGAGGTTATTTTTGCACTGGGCTGGAATGACTCAGTTTACCTGTCAAAGGCTATCACGGCTGGGAGAAAACCCTCAGCATTAGTAAAGAAGGACCACGGTGGCCTCTGGGTAGAAACACTGCAGAGTTCATGTGGATACGCTGCTGCATTAGGTCAGATAGAAATATCATAAAGCATCATTAAGTAAAAACGTTTATTAAGAACAAATGTTTAAATATTGTTAACGTGTTTCCCAGAAACATCTGTAGAGACAAAGAGCTTTCTGTTGTTGCTTCGAGGAAACAAGCTCTTCTTTTTAGTTTTGTCCTGGTATTTATTCCAGGACGGACTCATCCACTGAGCAGTGTTTGGGTTTCTTCCTTTTCCTCGTTCTGGATGCAAACTATTACAACTCGGGCTTTATTTCAGTGACAATGGCCTTAAGCTGCAATACAACAGGAAGTTACTCATATATAGTAATTTCCCAGACCATATTAAAAATCCATTAACAGGAAATACAAATGATGGGACAATGCCACAGCATGGACATTAGAACAGTTGGGAAAATTTACCTGGAAAAAGGTGAAAATGAGGCTTCATTGAACTGGAATTACAAAGACCAGGAATGTGAGATCCACCAGCCACGACTGAGGGTTTTTACACATCATATCCTCAAAGTAGAACTACAGTGATCAAAAGAATCGACTTTAATGTTATTCTTTCTTTATTTATGTCAGATTTAACCCCCCAAAAAGCTTTAATCTTTAACTAGTCTTTGGACGTAGCTACAGTACGGTCAGGTTGACAGTTTATGGGTAACATGTGGCCACCAGGCACTGCGACACACTTCCATGTTATATTACCTTGGCGTCCCGTAGGAATACAGGAGAATCATGTGAGGAATCTAAGAGTTGTTTCTTAATTCAATTCAGTTTTATTTACACAGCACCAAATCACAACAGCAGTCGTCTCAAGGTGCTTTATACTGTAAGGTAGCTCGTACAATAATACATACAGAGAAAAACCCAACAATCATATGACCCCCTGTGAGCAGCACTTTGGCGACAGTGGGAAGGAAAAACTCCCTTTTAACAGGAAGAAACCTCCAGCAGAACCAGGCTCAGGGAGGGGCGGGGCCATCTGCTGTGATTGGTTGTGGTGAGAGAAGGAAGACAGGATAAAGACATGCTGTGGAAGAGAGACAGATGAACCGCTGAGTGTTGTCCCGTCGAGGTGGCTCTTCTATGTTGTGCATTTATGGCACCAAACCACAAATGCAAAGGAAGAAAGGGTCGAGGCACAGCACCCAGCTGCCTGACAATATTCAGGCAACGTCCAAAGCCCCACAAAGGACCTACCCACACCCCACTGGCCCCGCCCAGATCAAGGAGCTGTCACAGCAGACAAAAATGTGAAGTCCGCACATAGTCGCCATGGCACCCACCAACCCACCACACCATCCCCCATGGGGCTACCAGGAGAGGCATACTGGCCCACTGAGGATCACAGAGGAGCAGACCCAGGGGGGCTGACAGCACAGCCCCCACCCACCAGTCGTGCAGCTTATTTTATCTTGTCAGCGTGAGCCCCACCTAAAGGGGACGGAGGGATTAGTGAGTTGCATTAGTGGGGCAGGAGAGAGTGAAGCAGGGGAGCCAATGTCACTGCGATACGACTCCTCAACACCATCCAGCCTGCCCCACCACTCATAATGAGTCCTGCTGTGCTCTGTAGCAATGATGCATTTTATGTGTGTGTGCCAGGTTAGTGCTGTGGATTCAAAGGAGCACAGTTCCACTAAACAGGAGATCAGGATAAACCCCAGTAACCAACCCTGCCCCCGCCATCACATATTCTCAATCCCAACAGAGGCCAGCCCCACAATGACATGCCACACGTGATACACAGCCAACATTACTGTTATAATTACATGTTTCCTTTATTACTTTCCTTTCAACCTCTTTATTTTGCACCTTAAACTTTCTTCGGTTGCTACAAGCCACAAAGTCCTTTATGGTTTGTCTCTGTTGTGTGGAGGGCTGTTTTTAAGAGCTCAAAAATGGGTGTATCAGAGTCAAACAGGCAGCACAGTGGAAAAGTGGTTGGCACTGTTTCCTGACAGCAAGAAGGTTCTGGGTTCAAATCCAACATCTAAGCTGTTTGCATGCTCTCCCCATGTCTGGGTCCTCTCTGGGTTCTCTGGCTCCCACAGTCCAAAGACGAGCAGTTAGTGGGGTTAGGTTGATTGGTGTATGTGCCCATGAGTATGAGTGTACACGGGTGTTTCTCTGTGTTAGTGACAGTCTGACAGAAGGCTGCATCCCTCAGCCTCATGTGGGCTGTGTAGCCCCTTTACCACTGCAGTGAGAGCTCAGACCTGTTTCTGGTGGGTGGTGGACTCCTCCAGGGCTTCCCCTGATTCCCCTTCTGCCACAGAAGACTGTGGCCTCAGAAACTCATATCTGCTTTTTGCAAATGAAGCGAACCTGTTGGCTTCATCAGCAGGGGCGGATCTAGAAGGGTGGCATGGGGTGGCAAGTGCCACCCTAAAATGATCCCTTGCCACCCCAAGTACCTCCCCAGTTTTGCATATGATGGTGTTGTTTATTAAAATAAGTTTAACAGTTTGAGCGTAGTTACAGTCAGCAGTGAATATAAATGCTAGAACTGGATATATTCCATAGTGTCCCCCCCTCCACATTAACAAATGGTTCAGCCCATAGCAGGACGGCTTTTTTCTTGTTTTCAGTAGCAAGCGATGCTTATGATCGTGCCAGAGCACATTTTGAACAACACCATGGGAATTTCTGATTTTACACAGGTGGGTGGATGTTACACTGTGGAAATGAAGGAAGGTGAGTGTTATTTTAAATGGTTGTAGAAAATGAAAAAACAGCAGGTGTATTGGCTGCATTTTTAGATAAATAGTTGTATCTGTTTACAAAATGTACAATTTATATTTGCATTTCAAGTTATAAACATTTACCCAACACGTCTGTGGTTTTTTTACAGTAAAAAATACTGCTAGGATTTTAGGTTCTTTGTGTGATTTCAGATCAGTAATAGTTCTATTAATAGTAATAGTAATACTAATGCAGTATGTCAGTGAAAAAACAACTAAATTCAGTTGAGCTGAAAAGATACCAAACAAAGCAAGAGGAGGAAAAAATAAAATGAAACAATCTGAGGGTGAAATACAAACGTAAACTCAAAGGAGTCACAAATGTCCGGTTGTATTTCAGACCTCAGAGGGTGAATCCAACAAATCATGAAAAATGAGGTTTACATGTTTGTTCATGACAGTGCAGATTTCTGACATTTTGTGTAATTTAAGCTGCAACAATGTGACTGTTTTCTAACAAAAACAGTGAAACTTAAGTTAGACTTGTGTTTGTAAATGAAGCGCCCCATGTTGTGTAGCTTTCTGGAGTTTATACTTATTGGGCTACATATGTATTTAATATACAGGCTGTACAGTACATAACATCAAAACTCACATGTTTCATGTAACTAAAGTGTGTAATCATGTGGGTACAGACAATAATTAAGTTATAGACTATATTTATATGAAAAACGTGCATACTTACTGCATTTGAATCATTTTAACCACATGTAACCACCTGCATATGTGTTTGGGGGGAAAAGGCTTTGATTTTGCCACCCTAAGAAAATTTCTCTAGATCCGCCCCTGACCATTTCACAGGATTTGCATTTAAAGATGCAACAAGAAAAAATGGTTAGGGTCAGGAGGTCAAAGGTCAGAGCTCCTGTGGGTCTGAGGGCGGCCTCACGCTGGAGAAGGATGAAGGAGTCTGACCTGAGCCAGTGTTTGACATGAACACATCAGCACTGCTGTCAGTGAGCCTAACGACAGCCGTTAGCATCATTTCAGTGTTTCAGTCATAAAAACACTTCCTGTCTCTGTGGTGGTTACAGTGACATCATGCAGTTTGTGCTTTGACCTCCAGAGGGCGACAAATCAGCACAGACAGAGAGCTCCATTCAAACTTTGCTGCCATCAGGAATAATTCTTCAAATATAATCATCAGTGTTTGAGCAGTTATGATATCAGGGACAATCTAGACATGTGTGACAACACTGAACATGTCACATGACACACCTCAAACATCATGTGATCCACTCTCAGTCTGCACTTTCATTCATGACTTCAACAGGTTGAAATGAGCTTTGAAGAAACATCAGTTCAGTGCTGAAATATTTAAACGCTGCAGGAAGAACAACAACAAATTGATGACGGATGTTTGTGCTTCAAACAGGAAAACCAGCAGAAATAAATCACAGCCTGCCAGAGGTTTGGAGTTTCCGAGGTGCAACTGAACGCAGCACAGTGTTCCAATGCTCCTGATTGTCCTCAAACGTCTCTTTGGGTGTTTCCTTCCTGCTCAAAGTTTAATTTCACTTCCTGAACTTCGTGGAGTGGAGCTTGTTGTTGGTGTGTGAAGAAACTGTAAGTTTGCTTTGTTTCCTCCTTTAACAGTTTGTCTTTAGGAACTTTACTGTTTGTTCAGCTCGTGTTTGATTTCTTCACACAACAAACTGTGTGTGTTTGTATTTCCGGTCTCTCCATTAAAGTCAGTGTGTAATGTTTCCTGGCTAACATCAGCTGTGTGCAGCTTAGTTCAGCACAAATCTGCCGCTCCATAGTTCACGGTAACGGACTCACAGCTGGACCAACGAGGCCGAGTGTGTCCGCCACTCTGAGCTACGTTCGTGTTTGTGTACTTGTAGTTTGTACTTTGAGTTCACTCAGAGCCCACAGAGGACGCAGCGTACGTGATGACGTCACAGCCCTTTACCTCCTTTACTGTCACTGTGATTAATATTTACACACGAGACACCTGCAGAGCTCTGACGCTGAGCTAGCACACAGCATGCTAACGCTAAGCTAACGCTAAGCTAACACTAAGCTAAAGCTAAGCTAACACTAAGCTAACACTAAGAGTTCTTACAGACACGAGTTAAAAAGCTGCTTTTAGTTTGTGATCAGAGTCCAGGACTGAGAGCAGCAGCAGAGCTGATGGATGATGAATTACTGGATGGAAGAAGCTTCTCATTAGCAGTGAATCAGTGTGTGTGCAGTTCTCTGCAAACTCAGCAGCAAGAATTAGTGTGAAGCTTTAACTCTGCTGATCCTCTTTGAATCCTGGATCAGCTGAAATGTTTAAAATGTTGTTCACACGTGTTGGACTGACTGAAGCTTCCAGTCACAGTGAATCAGTGTGTGTCAGTGAATGCATCGTGTGTGCTTCAGGCTCCATCTAGTGGACTGATAGCAGAGCAGCTGATGGCAGCTTCCTCTGCCTCACACTGCTGTCTGACTGCATCCAGCTGACACTGAGATGAAGCAGGAAAGAAGCAGCTGATATTTGGACAGCACACATGATGAAAGGAGGATTTCAGCTGATGTGCACATGAATGATTTGTGTTTCCTCTGCAGGTAGAAAGTGTGTGTGAGCTGATGTGAATTCTTTGGGTGAATTCTGAGCTTTTTGTGGATACGTGTCCATATTTGCATTAAAGACCTGAGAGCTGGAGGGTTAAACGGCAGTTCACCCCCTTTGTACTGGGGGCGCTGGAGCTCAAGAGGTAAAAGGAGACATTATGGCTCAATAAAAGCTCTGAGAACAAAACCTGAACTCAAACTGCTCAAACTCTAAATATTCTAAATAATTAAATACATTGGACATGTGATGAGATTCATGTTCTCTCTCATGTTTTACAGTTGAAAGATGGAAAAATCTGTTGAGGAGCAGTTGCTGAACAGGCTGGAAGATTTGGGAGAAGAGGAGCTGAAACTTTTCCACTGGTACCTGGAAAAAGGACCCGGAGGTGATTTCACAACCATCAAAAAGAGCCGACTGGAGAACGCAAGGAAGGATGGACGTCATGGAACAGTGGATCTTATGGTGGAGACATACACTACTCGCCGTGTAATGGAGGTGGCAGAGTTGATTTTAAAGAAGATGAATGAAGGTCAGTCAGAGAAAAAAGACATGACTCAGTGCAGTATCAGGACAACACTGTCACAGTTTATGGATGGAAAACTGAGGCTGTTTTAGTCTGAACTTTCAATTGTGTGTCTTTTCTCTTCTAAATTTGTTTGAGTACAAATATTATATTTAGACATCTTGATGCATGCTCAATCATGCAGGTAAGTAAATCTCCAAAAGTTGTTTTTGTTTTTTCATCTGAATGTAGCGTTTTCAGTGGGAGAAACGTTTCGTACATCTGTCACCATCTTACATGCTGTGATTGCAGCCATTCCCCAACTCTCTGTGAATGGGACTCATGGTTATTGATCAGTGGTTGTTGATCAGTGGTCATGAGATTTTGCTTAATTACGATGAAGAAACTGACCTCCCAGCCCATTGTTCCTTCAGTGGGCTGGTTTCAGTCAATATCCAAATGTACAGTTTATAAGATTGAAACCTGCAGTCAGCTGAGACTGAAGAAGTCACTTGGGTGAGTGACGACACGTTTCTCCCAGAAAACACTACGTCCAGATGAACAGAATCAACTTTTGGAGAGTATATTTAGAGTATTTTGAAGCCATGCAGGTCTTCATTGTTAAACAAACAGTTCCTTATTCATGGTGCACTTTACTCCAACAGGGAAACCCTCAGCCCAGGCATCTTCATCCTGTTTATCACAAGGTAATAATTCCTTAGTTTGTCTCAGGAGCCATTGGTAAGGTAGAAACACATGAAGCCTGCACTGACCAATAGGAACTCAGGTTGTTTCCATGTGGTATCTCTGTATCCTCAGCTCTGCAGTGTAACTAAGCTCTGAGCCCCAGTTAATGAACAGTTGCCCATAAGTATAACCGCAGTTACCTACCTACTATCTTTAATTATAATACACTTCAAAACAGCCATAGGTGACACAAAGTGCTGTACATTGATACTAAATAATAACAATACATGTGATATAAAAAACAATAAAAAAGGTCAAATAACTAAAACAGACCGAGTCTCAGTGGGTCAGAAAGAATAAAATGGGTTTTAAGATGTGTTTTTGAAGTGGACAGTGAAGGGGGCTCTCTAACATGTAACGGCAAGTTAGTCCATAACTTATGAACAATGATAGAGAAGGCTATCTGAGTGAGCTGGTCAGCTGACTGATGAGGTGTGTAGGCGTGAAGAAGGTAAGGCAGGGCAAGACTGTGAAAAATGTAAAACTAAACACAACAATTTTAAAATGAACTCTAAAATATACAGGCTGCCAGTGGAGCGAGGCTAAGACAGGGGTAACATGCTCTCTTTTATAGGTTCTTCATGCAGCAGTGTTTTGAACCAGCTGAGCATGCGAGAGTAATGACTGACTCCCACATAAAGTCAATCACAGTAGTCCAGATGGGATGAAATAAAAGTATGGATCACTGTTTCAAAGTGCTGCCTAGAAACCACATGTTGTATTGTGTGTGTGACAAATAAAATTGTTGAATTTGAAAGAAAACATTTCACTGCTGTCAGTTGCCTAAAATAAAAAACGCTATACTTTGAAAAACTAGACAACAATTATAATTTACTTTCCAGTTTAAAATCACTGTCCAAATTAAACCCAAGGTCGGTAATAATTAGGGCTGGGTTTTTATAATCGATTTATCGATTAAAATCGATCCTGGCTTGGATAACGTGAAATCGATTCATTAAAATCCTGAATCGATTTTTTAATATAAATTTATTTTGCCCGAAACGCCAGAATCTCAGGTTAAACCTCACAAAATTTCAACAACCACCAAACAGCTAAGACAGTAAATGAGAGCAGGAACACGGATTCTGCACATAGACTTAAACACACAGCGCGGACCAGAATCAGTGAGATGTCGCCTTTCTCACCTGACGGCACAGACACGGTCGGGGCTGAAAGCCGACAGCTCGCTGATTCTGAGGTGTCGGCGGGTCCGCGCTTTGTGTTCACGCCCTTTTTGTGCTGATTCTAAAGCTGTTAGTTTGATCTCTCTCCAAACAATACTGACCGAACCAGCAGCAACATAAACATCATTATATCAGTAAGGAAGCTGACTACATATTAACTGATAATTTATGGCAAAGGGGTGGGATTAAATAAGTGTTTACTTCTTCCCACTCCCTTTCAACATGTAAATTAATCAGAACGTTTTTTTGTATGTATTTTGTATAGTATTTTTTTCTCTCTTATTTTCATTTCTAAATGTACCTGTATATTTTTCATTTATTTTATTTAACCTTTATTTAACCAGGAATGTCCCGTTGAGATCAAAGACCTCTTTTTCAAGGGAGTCCTGGCCAAGAGGCAGCACATTTCAAGACAAATACATACGAACAAACAAAGTTAAAATTACACAAAACAATTACACATTATTGAGGCAGCCTGTAGGCCTTTGAGTTTAGTTTTAAAAACATTTAAAGACAACAATTCAGTTAGTTTCCAGTCTTTCTGTAACATGTTCCATGAAAAAGGCGCAGAGTGCACAAAGGCTTTCTTACCCAGCTCTGTGCGGACAAGGGGAACAGACAACAGCAGCTGATCATTTGAGCGCAAGGAGTAAGAACCACTATTTGTCCTTGTGACCAAAGTACAAATATAAGGAGGCAGCAATCCAAGCATAGCTTTGTGAATAAAAGTGTACCAATGCCCCTGTCTTCTAATGGCCAAAGAAGGCCATTTTACTCTTAAGTACAAATCACAGTGATGGGTCAGGTATTTACAATTGGTAATAAACCTCAAGGAAGCATGATACATCGTGTCCAACATTAGAAGACATGAAGAAGAAGCGTTCATATACAGAATGTCACCATAATCTAACACAGATAAAAAGGTTGCAGTGACAAGACGTTTTTTTACTGCAAAAGAAAAGCACTGTTTATTACGGAAGAAAAAACGAAGTTTAAGTCTCAGTTTCTTTACTAGTCTCTCTATATGTGGTTTAAAGGTGAAGGAGTCATCAATCCAGACACCAAGGTATTTATATTCATGTTCACATGTTGCAATAAATTACCAATCAATCAATCAACCAATCAATCAATCAATCAATCATCATGAATTCCCTCTGACTTTTACTGCTTCGCTTCCACCACAATAAAATCACACTTCATGCACAGCTCTCTCTCTCTCTGTACTTCAAGAACAGTTTCCCATCTAAAAATCTGTTTTCTGCATTATTCGCTTGCTTGTTACGCACAAGTCTACCGTTGTTTACATGCTGTCTGCTGCTGTTTTTTTTTCCTTCTACATTCTTCCGAAAAGAAAACCTAATTTCTGCCGTTCAATACTGAACAAATTTAAACTTTTTAAAATTATTCAAAACGCTCAGCCGTGTCTCTAATAAAGCCGCTGTAACATCAGAGGTAACGTTCATATGTTGATTAATGGTTTTCTTTTTTTTTTGTTTTAATTATAATAAATGTAATTTATGTCAAACATGTTTTCTTTCTTTCTTTTGTTTTTGCTAATTAGTTGATTTATTCTTGCCTCAGACGATGTTTTGCTAAAATAAAAAATAAACAGGGCTTTGATGTCTACAAACTGGTTAAATATACAGAAAAACATTACTTTAACACCCATGTACTTAGTTAAAATTTCTCATGAAGTAACTTAAACATCTGACATGATGTGATGGTGAATTATTAATAAATACAAAAAAGGCTTCAGTTACACATGATGCTGAAAAAAAAGACACACACAAAAAACAAACCATGCAACAGCTTAATAATGCTGTGATGGATCTGTTATTATGTTTTTGTTTGTTTTTCTAGAGTCATATCAAAAGTGTGAGCCTAAACTCGATTCAAGCATGGAGTCATTTGTGAAGATCACAGCAAACATCCTGAAGAGAATGAAGCTGAATAAGCTGGCTGATCATCTACTGAGCAGTAAGAAGATATCTATAAATAATATCAGCTAATGGAAAAACTAAAATTTCATAATGTTGCAAGAACTTGACCTGATTCTTCACAAGCACTTAATTTGGGCAGGAAAGAAATGGTCATGTACCCTTGATAAGTACTTAAATTCAATATATATATTTTTCTTTATTTCTAAAGGAACTCCCAGTGGACGTTGTCATCGTAACCTTAAATCCACCCTGAAGAAGAAGTTCCAGTGTGTGTTTGAGGGCATCGCTAAAGCAGGAAACCCAACCCTCCTGAATCAGATCTACACAGAGCTCTACATCACAGAGGGAGGGACTGCAGAGGTCAATGAGGAACATGAGGTCAGACAGATTGAAACAGCATCCAGGAAACCACACAGACCAGAAACAACCATCAGACAAGAAGACATCTTTAAAGCCTCACCTGGAAGAGACGAACCAATCAGAACAGTGCTGACAAAGGGAGTGGCTGGCATTGGGAAAACAGTCTTAACACAGAAATACAGCCTGGACTGGGCTGAAGACAAAGCCAACCAGGACATCCAGTTCATATTTCCATTCACTTTCAGAGAGCTGAATGTGCTGAAAGAGGAAAAGTTCAGCTTGGTGGGACTTGTTCATCACTTCTTTACTGAAACCAAAGAAGCAGGAATCTGCAGCTTTGAAGACTTCCAGGTTGTGTTCATCTTTGATGGTCTGGATGAGTGTCGACTTCCTCTGGACTTCCACAAAACTACAATCCTAACTGACCCTAGAAAGTCCACCTCAGTGGATGTGCTGCTGATAAACCTCATCAGGGGGAAACTGCTTCCCTCTGCTCGCCTCTGGATAACCACACGACCTGCAGCAGCCAATCAGATCCCTCCTGTCTGTGTTGGCATGGTGACAGAGGTCAGAGGGTTCACTGACCCACAGAAGGAGGAGTACTTCAGGAAGAGATTCAGAGATAAGAAGCAAGCCAGCAAGATCATCTCCCACATCAAGACATCACGAAGCCTCCACATCATGTGTCACATCCCAGTCTTCTGCTGGATCACTGCTACTGTTCTGGAGGATGTGCTGAAAACCAGAAAGAGAGGACAGCTGCCCAACACCCTGACTGAGATGTACATCCACTTCCTGGTGGTTCAGGCCAAAGTGAAGAAGGTCAAGTATGATGGAGGAGCTGAGACAGATCCACACTGGAGTCCAGAGAGCAGGAAGATGATTGAGTCTCTGGGAAAACTGGCTTTTGATCAGCTGCAGAAAGGAAACCTGATCTTCTATGAATCAGACCTGACAGAGTGTGGCATCGATATCAGAGCAGCCTCAGTGTACTCAGGAGTGTTCACACAGATCTTTAAAGAGGAGAGAGGACTGTACCAGGACAAGGTGTTCTGCTTCATCCATCTGAGTGTTCAGGAGTTTCTGGCTGCTCTTCATGTCCATCTGACCTTCAGCAACTCTGGACTCAATCTGCTGGAACAACAACAAACAACCTCCCAGAAGTCTGAAACAGGAGATTCTGCAAAGAAACACTTCTACCAGAGTGCTGTGGACAAGGCCTTACAGAGTCCAAATGGACACCTGGACTTGTTCCTCCGCTTCCTCCTGGGTCTTTCACTGCAGACCAATCAGACTCTCTTACGAGCCCTGATGACACAGACAGGAAGTAGCTCACTGACCAATCAGGAAACAGTCCAGTACATCAAGGAGAAGCTCAGTGAGAATCTGTCTGCAGAGAAAAGCATCAATCTGATCCACTGTCTGAATGAACTGAATGATCGTTCTCTAGTGGAGGAGATCCAACAATACAGGACTTCAGGAAGTCTCTCCACAGGTAAACTGTCTCCTGCTCAGTGCTCAGCTCTGACCTTCATCTTACTGTCATCAGAAGAAGATCTGGATGAGTTTGACTTCAAGAAATACTCTGCTTCAGAGGAGGCTCTTCTGAGAATGCTGCCAGTGGTCAAAGCCTCCAACAAAGCTCTGTGAGTAAACATGTTGTCATCGCTTCATTGTTAAAATCATGGGAAATAAATCAGAAATGCTGAGTTCAAAGAGCACTGTAACATTTTTTTAAAATAGTAAATTAAATGATCATCAGTCACTCAGTAAATATATGGTAGTTTTAATGTTTCACTCCAGCATTTCTAAAACACACTTTGTTCTGTAACTCTTATCAAAGGACAATCCAGACCCAGCCTATAAGAACATGAGCTCTGATGCTTCAGCCCCTCTGACAGGTTTATTATCCTCAGCTTGTTCACTTGTCTCCAACTCCAGGAGTTTGGTTGTTTTATTCTAAAGCACAAACTTCACCTGCCAGACTTCACCTACATCTTTTTCTGATGTTCATAATTTAAGTTCAAGTTTGTATCTCACTTTCAGTGCACACCCTCCCTTTTTAAATATAAATCTCTGCTGTGCTGTCATGTTTTCATCCTGTATGGAGGGAGAAACTCGGTCTTCATTACTGAAATTGCCTCTAAGGTCGTGTTTCTTGTCAGTAACCATATGTAACTGTAAGGCTTCCATAACCAGTGTTATCACAGAATTACAGTGGGTTCACTCTGGGTCCTCTACAGTTTCCTCCCACTGTCCACAGACATGCAGTTAGGTTACCTGGTGATCTAAACTTCATGCAGGTGTGAGTGAGAGTGGTTGTCTGTCCCTCTGTGGGCTTAGTGGAAGAGACTGGATGGATCTCTGCTTTGTCTTTGATATATGCTGACAGCAAACATTCTCCATGAAGTCTGCATTTCAGCTCATCTCCTTTATACACACCTTTAACAGGAAGAGTTTTATACAGCGAGTGTTTAAAATCCAGTGTTATTCACAATACACAGGTAATGAGCATGATTATTGAATTACTAAAATTTTCTAAAATAATTGTTTTAGTTAATATTGTATGACAGTGTACACAGAATTATTAGCTCAGTAGGCAGAGTGGTCGCCCCATGATCATAAGGTCAGGGGTCGAATCCACCGAATAGTTACCTTGTGGTACCCCTGAGCAAGGTTCCATCAAGGTACCAATCATGTGCACTGGACTGGTAGCACTCATAGTCTCATAGGTTTAAATAAATTTTAAAAAAAAAAGGTTCAACATATAAACAAATTTAATTTGATCACATATATTTTTTGTTTTTTTTTTGTTTTTGTTTTTTTCCTTTCTCTCACAGACTGAGCAGCTGTAACGTCTCAGAGAAAGGCTGTGAAAATTTGCTGTCAGTGGTCAGCTCCCAGTCCTGTAGTCTGAGAGAGCTGGACCTGAGTACCAACAGCCTGAAGGCTTCAGCAGTAAAGCTTCTGTCTGCTGCAGTGGAGAGTCCACATGCCAAACTGAATGTTCTGAGGTCAGATCAATTTGTATTATGTTTAGTTCTGTTTGTTTATGTGTTTGATGTTTGTTTTTGTTTATGTCTTTATCCAGTTATCCTTGTTTCATAGCATTTTTATTCATTTCAAAGTTAAACGGAAGTTTTACTAACCTGCTCAGCACAAGACAATAAGCTATTGCACCTTGATTACACTTTAACAACAATCTTTATTCATGTTTTTATCTTCAGACTTAACATCTGTGAACTCTCAGAGGAAAACTGTGAAGCTCTGTCCTCAGTTCTCAGCTCGCAGTCCTCTAGTCTGACAGAGCTGGACCTGAGTATCAGAATGCTGCAGGATTCAGGAGTGAAGCTTCTGTCTGCTGGACTACAACGTTTAAACTGTAAACTGAATACTCTGAGGTCAGATCAGAAAACATTTAGTTTTTAGAATTATTAATTAAAGTTCATACATATGATGTTGTATCTTAGTATCTTTATGTTTTCTTTAAAAATAGAAAGTCAACATTTAATGTTGTGA
Organism: Copadichromis virginalis; assembly: GCF_057382275.1. Lineage (NCBI taxonomy): Eukaryota > Metazoa > Chordata > Actinopteri > Cichliformes > Cichlidae > Copadichromis > Copadichromis virginalis. Next base: position 8,949,134 of record NW_028188589.1, read on the forward strand.
AATGTATTAACAAACTCTACATGAGTACTTGTTTTATAGATTGTCTTTTATTTTTCAGACTGAGTGGCTGTAACCTGTCAGAGAGAAGCTGTGAAGCTCTGTCCTCAGTCCTCAGCTCCCAGTCCTCCAGTCTGAGAGAGCTGGACCTGAGTAACTCTGACCTGCAGGATTCAGGAGTGAAGCTTCTGTCCGCTGGACTAAAGAGTTCACAGTGTGCAGTGGAAACTCTCAGGTCAGGATTCAAACTTTTCCACAGATGATCATTTGAAATGTGATTTATATTATTGTATAAACAGGTAACTTTTACAGCTGTCAAGTGAACTTTTATTCACATTTGAGTGGATAATTGGAATCTGAATTACTAAAAGTTGTTATAGTCATGTCTTTGTTTATTTAAAAAAATACTTCATGCACTGCCTAATTTAAAGATTTAGGCTCCTTTGGGCCCATAATATATATATTTGATTTCTTTGTGAATGAAATTAGGAGGATATTGGCGACTGCTGATTGGCTCGCTGTTTGTTTTTTATTCACAGTACTTAATTTTAAAGGCTGATTTCTCAAAATGAGATGTTTATCTTTTCTTCTACAACACGTGGAGCCACCAAATCTTCTTGCTTGATTTATTCATTACAGTTTGATTTAAAGAATATTAGACTCGTAACATAATAAATATATTTATTTCACTTCTTCTTGAGAGAAAGAAAGGGATGACTGGGTGAGCTCCAGTGGTTCATCCCAGCAGAGAGAGCGGCACACTGGGCTGCAAATGATCACAGTAGTAATGGCCATAGTTTGATAAAACAGGCAGTCTTACCCTGTAGATAATACAGGGTTCTGGTGCCGATGTGGGGGAGGGGAGTCGCCCGGTACTAACTACATACTACTAACTACCTCATCCAGATGTCTTCCCTACTAAACCTGATAAGAAGTAACTGCAGTAGCCTTATAGGTCAAATCAGTTTCACCTGTTAAAGTTAGCTCCACTATTAATTAGGGGTGGGGGAAAAATCGATACTGTGTAGTATCGTGATATTTTGTTTGCTAATAATGTATCGATACAGGGACAGCAGAAATCGATATTTTGTTACAAACAATTTTTTCTCTGAAGTCAACATGCTCTGGAGTCAGAGCATGTTGACTTCAGAGCATGTTGATCCTTTTTCTGAGCAACAATCCTGACATTCCTTCACTGTCCAAATGTGTTTAACTTTTTTTTTGGCAGCAATAAACATGACAGTTTACTTATTTTAATTTAAGACATGTTTAATTTTAATTAAGTTTGAAACTTTTTTATTTAATGTAAAATTATATATTTTTTTAAATTTACTTTCAAATTCTTCAGTTGCTGAAGGGGCTGCATAGTTTTCATAAATTGCATAGTTCAGAATAGCTATAATTGTACCAGATGGTTGCATTCAGTTAAGTTGGACTAGACTGTAATACAAACCGTTCAGTTTGTCAACAATAAAACTGACTGAAATGAGAGAAAGACTGAGTGTGAGACTTTGATATTAGATAAAATGAATATTGATAAAGTTTACCTTTATGTGCAGAATTTAAATATCGCAAAATATTTTAAAAAATCGCAATAATATCGTATCGCGAGTTGTATGGTGATTCCCACCTCTACTATTAATGGTGTCACTTGTTATTTCTGGGATGAGTTTAGTAGCCTGAACAGCTGCTTAAAGGAAAGTAATTAAATAATAAAAATAACCTAAGTCCGGGGGAACCTGCAAGAGCTGTTTGCACAAAGAATAATGCTCAGACTTTGAGGTTTTATCGTTTTACACAAGGTTTAAAAATGAATGTCCACAATTGAATTGCAGAAATTGTTATTGAGCTAATACTGATGTAGTTGTTATCTTTGGTAAGGAGAGGTTGGAGGAAGGATGAGCACAGTCAGGCCTAAAGATGCTCTTAATAATAATAATGGATTGCATTTATATAGCGCTTTTTGAGACCCTCAAAGACCCTTTACAATCCCACTACAGGGAGTGCAGAATTATTAGGCAAGTTGTATTTTTGAGGAATAATTTTATTATTGAACAACAAGCATGTTCTCAATGAACCCAAAAAACTCATTAATATCAAAGCTGAATGTTTTTGGAAGTAGTTTTTAGTTTGTTTTTAGTTTTAGCTATTTTAGGGGGATATGTGTGTGCAGGTGACTATTACTGTGCAGAATTATTAGGCAACTTAACAAAAAACAAATATATACCCATTTCATTTATTTATTTTTACCAGTGACACCAATATAACATCTCCACATTCACAAATATACATTTCTGACATTCAAAAACAAAACAAAAACAAATCAGCGACCAATATAGCCACCTTTCTTTGCAAGGACACTCAAAAGCCTGCCATCCATGGATTCTGTCAGTGTTTTGATCTGTTCACCATCAACATTGCGTGCAGCAGCAACCACAGCCTCCCAGACACTGTTCAGAGAGGTGTACTGTTTTCCCTCCTTGTAAATCTCACATTTGATGATGGACCACAGGTTCTCAATGGGGTTCAGATCAGGTGAACAAGGAGGCCATGTCATTAGTTTTTCTTCTTTTATACCCTTTCTTGCCAGCCACGCTGTGGAGTACTTGGACGCGTGTGATGGAGCATTGTCCTGCATGAAAATCATGTTTTTCTTGAAGGATGCAGACTTCTTCCTGTACCACTGCTTGAAGAAGGTGTCTTCCAGAAACTGGCAGTAGGACTGGGAGTTGAGCTTGACTCCATCCTCAACCCGAAAAGGCCCCACAAGCTCATCTTTGATGATACCAGCCCAAACCAGTACTCCACCTTGCTGGCGTCTGAGTGGGACTGGAGCTCTCTGCCCTTTACCAATCCAGCCACGGGCCCATCCATCTGGCCCATCAAGACTCACTCTCATTTCATCAGTCCATAAAACCTTAGAAAAACCAGTCTTGAGATATTTCTTGGCCCAGTCTTGACGTTTCAGCTTGTGTGTCTTGTTCAGTGGTGGTCGTCTTTCAGCCTTTCTTACCTTGGCCATGTCTCTGAGTATTGCACACCTTGTGCTCTTGGGCACTCCAGTGATGTTGCAGCTCCAAAATATGGCCAAACTGGTGGCAAGTGGCATCTTGGCAGCTGCACGCTTGACTTTTCTCAGTTCATGGGCAGTTATTTTGTGCCTTGGTTTTTCCACACGCTTCTTGCGACCCTGTTGACTATTTTGAATGAAACGCTTGATTGTTCGATGATCACGCTTCAGAAGCTTTGCAATTTTGAGACTGCTGCATCCCTCTGCAAGATATCTCACTGTTTTTGACTTTTCTGAGCCTGTCAAGTCCTTCTTTTGACCCATTTTGCCAAAGGAAAGGACGTTACCTAATAATTATGCACACCTGATATAGGGTGTTGATGTCATTAGACCACACCCCTTCTCATTACAGAGATGCACATCACCTAATATGCTTAATTGGTAGTAGGCTTTCGAGCCTATACAGCTTGGAGTAAGACAACATGCATGAAGAGGATGATGTGGACAAAATACTCATTTGCCTAATAATTCTGCACTCCCTGTATTCATTCACTCTCACATTCACACACTGGTGGAGGTAAGCTACAGTTGTAGTGGTAGGTTAGGTTTTGCCCAAGGACAAAATGACCAAGACAGAGAGAGCTGGCTCATCAGACAGACAAGCTCATCTTGTAACCTACTGGTTCGCTGGTCAGCACACCAGCTGACTAGCGAACCGGCTAACTAGCACACCAGCTAACTAGCACACCGGCTAAATAGCAAATCAGCTAACTAGCAGACCAGCTAACGGCAGCCACAAGCTGAAGGACGATTAAATGTAGTGGAGATATCAGAGATGACACTGGTGTGTCCGATTCACTCTTTAGCACTCTGGTCACTCCGGTGTGTCAGCCAGAACACCACTGAAGGCCAAATGATCCCAGCATGTGGAATAAAGAGCTTAAGGTTTGGTTTGAGACACTTTATTCTTTCACTGATTGATTCTTGCGGCTGTGATCATGTGTGTGGTTTCTTACAAAAAGGAAGTACACAATACAAATACATGACAAATAAGATGAATAGATAAGTTACATATCCAGTTATATGTACGTACATCAGTATAGCTAATATAGCCATATATAAGGACAAAGATCACAGTACTATAATGCAGTAATGTTAAACACAAAGGTGTATATCTACATAAATCTGTCCTATCAGTGATCAGGGTACTGTAGTATACTTCCACTACATAAACTATAGAAACTAAACGACATTAGTGTGACTTTAAGTTACCATCAGTACAGACGAACTGATGGTAGTTGTACAAAATAAAGGCATTGCAATTATTGTGAAGGGCTTCCGGTTAAACTAAGATCAGCTGATTACCTCATAACAAATTGTTTGCTATAGAACGCAGCTCCCACTCTTCATTAATATCATGTACTGTAACTCCCAAGTAACCATGGTTACCCAGCCACGCCCAGTAGTCTCCAGAGAGACCAACAGCTGGTGCACGTTGTAACGCCGTGGCTTTCATAGTCTCTCCTTTTTCTACAGCTCATGTGTTCTTCTTGTGATGGTGCGTCTTGAGGGAGGCTCATACATGCCGTCATTTGTTGATCCTAAGAACGTTCCTCAGACCGACTTCTTCAACAACACTAATCAGCCTGCAGTTTGTAGCTACTCACTTCACTGTGGTGTTTGTTAGCTTGTCTTTCTTTGGTTTTATCCTGACTCCTCCCACAAGCTGATCCTACGTAGTCTGCCCAAGCCTCCCACCTCTGTTTGTTTGGGTGGTTTGTTTGCTGCCATCAACAGCGTGTAATGCATTTAAGTGATACTTCAGACATGAAGTACTGCGACAATAAAAAACTCAACTTTGCTTAAAAATAACTTTAGTTGTATCAACACTGCCCTCTGGAATAATTAGACTTTGGTGACAAACTGATGTGATCTCCATGTTTCCTTTGTTGGACTGTGGGCGAGTGTCAGAACTGAATGTACTGAGTAACATGTGGAGTTTAAATATGTGTCAGTTCCAGTTTTAGAGCTCTAAAGTGCAGCTATCATGTTAGGAATATGTTAGGAATAGACAGGAACACTGAGCACACTGAGGTCAAATCTTTATTTATCCAGTTCATCTGTAGGCTGAGCTCAGTCCATCCATTTAGTGAAATGATGTTTAAAGGTCTCCTTGTTCTGTGAGCGTGCACAGATCCTGAAGCAGAAAGCCTGGGTTAACAGAGAAATGATCATCACTGTGATGGTGCTCACCATCTCTGACTGGGATTTGAGGTTTTGTCAAAGCAGCAAAGAAAGCCTGGCTATGTTGGACTGGGTGTGGAAGCAGCTCCCAGTTTGAGTTCAGGAGACAGACACCCTCTCTGCTTTGACGATCAGCTTCAAACTTTCCTTTTTGATAAAACTTATAGTTAGAGCTGGATCAGGTGACCCTGAACCATCCCTTAGTTATGCTGCTATAGAGATGGATAACAGATGGATTGTTGTTTTGTGTGTCTGCAGTCTGTCAGGCTGTCTGATCACAGAGGAAGGCTGTACTTCTCTGGCCTCAGCTCTGACCTCCAACCCCTCCCATCTGAGAGAGCTGGACCTGAGCTACAATCATCCAGGTCCCTCAGGAATGAAGCTTCTGTCGGCTGGACTGAAGGATCCAGGCTGGCGACTGGACACTCTCAGGTATGGAGAGAATGTCTGATATAGGAGGAAGAGCTGGAATCATTTCCTGTGTCTTTCACTCACTTCCTGTTTGTTTCCTGCAGATGAGACATGAACAATCACACATGCAGGAATATTTTCAGGGACAGACACACTAGTCTAGCTGGATAGTACATGGATATTTATGTAGGGGGTCTTCAAGGAGTCTGTTTGCAGGAACATTAATGATAACTGATAAGTCATGTTGAGAGTTTCATTAAAAGTAGACTTACAGTTAGGTAATATTTGGACAGAGACAACATTTTGTAACTTTAGATACAAGTATCAGCCATGTGTGTGTTTCCCATGCTGTATGTCCACAGTCACAGTGACAGTCAGTGACACTGACAGAAGGATGAAACAAGGCTGTGAATCATTTCAGTCTGTGTGTGTGACAAAGAGGCAGACAGGAGCAGCTAACATTTGGAAATGGAAGCTTACTGGAAACACTACATTCACGGCTGAATTCACAATAGATTTGTTCTCAAGTGCACATTTAGCAGCTAATGCTAATACTGTTTTCCCTTTGCTTTCTACAGCAGCTATTGCTAAGTAGGCCACTTTGCTCCGCTAAGGATTTGTGTGACCATGATGGAGACTCTGATAAGCTAATGCTGCTAAGCTAATGCTGTTTATGGGCCCTGTTAGAATCAATATTTCATTCTCATTCTGTTGTTTGAGAACAATATTAACGTTTCACATCATTATAACACAAGAGAAAAGGGTATTGGCATTAGCTACTAGTGCTTATTCACCTCAAATTACCTTTAGCTGCTAATGGCAGCCTACTTAGCATTAACTCCTCACTAATATAATGCTAATTTACATCAAATTAGCATTAACTGCTCATATTGTTATAAGGAAAGAGAAAACGGTATTAGCATTTGCTGCTAATAATTATTCACCCCTAATTAGAATAAGCCGCTAAAAGCAGCCAACTTAGCATTAATTCCTCACTTTGTTGTTACCCAACGGAAAAGAGTATTAGTATTAGCTACTATCATTTTTAATAAGTAAGAGAAAACAGTATTAGCAGTAGCGCATAATGCTAATTCACGTCAACGTAGTATTAGTTAATAATGGCAGCCTACTTAGCATTAACTGCTCACTAATATAATGCTAATTCGCATCAAATTAGCATTAGCTGCTCAAGTTGTTATAAGGAAAAAGAGAAAACGGTATTAGTATTAGCTGCTAATAATTATTCACCCCTAATTAGAGTTAGCCCCTAATGGCAGTCTACTTAGCATTAACTCCTGACATTGTTATAATGCAGGGGAAAAGAGTTACCATTATCGGATAATGCTAATTCTCATCAAATTAGCATTAGTTAATAACGGTAGACTTCATATCATTAGCTGCTGTCATTCTTACAAAGCAAACAGTATGAGCATTAGCTGTTAATCCTTTTTCATCTAAAATTAGAATTAGCCACTAATGGCGTATTGTTAAAAAGTAAGAAAAAACATTGTTAGCATAAGCGGATAATGCTAATTCATCTCAAATTAGTATTAGGTAATAATGGCACCTGCTTAGCATTAGCTGGTCACATTGTTATAAGGCAAGAAAATATGGTATTAGCATTAGCTGCCAATTTCTATTTACCTAAAATTAGCATTAGCCACTAATGGTAGCCTATAGCAAAAACTTCTTAATGCTAAATGAAGTTAATTAATGCTAAGTAGGTTTAACTGAAATTAAAGTAGTGTTAGCATTAGCTGCTGATATTGTTAAAAGGTAAGATAAAACATTGCTAGCAGCAGCGGATAATGCTAACACACATAATAATTAGCATTACCTAATAATGGCAGCCTTCTTAGCATTAGCTGCTCATATTGTTATAATGCAAGGGAAAAGAGTTGGCAAAAACAGTGTTAGCATTAGTGGATAATGCTAATTCACCTAAATTAGCATTAGCTAATAATGGCTACGTACTTAGCATTACCTACTAATATTGATATAAAGCAAGAAAATATGGTATTAGCATTAGCTTCTAATGCTTTCTCATCTAAAATTAGAATTAGCCACTAATGGCATCCTATTTAGCATTAACTCTTCACATCGCAAGGGAAAAATTAGAATTCAATAAAAAAAAATAAAGTGTTCACATTAGCTACTTGTATTGTTAAAAAGTAAGAAAAAACATTGTTAGCATAAGGGGATAATGCTAATTCACCTCAAATTAGTATTAGCTAATAACGGCAACCTACATAGCATTAGCTGGTCACATTGTTATAAAGCAAGAAAATATGGTATTAGCATTATCTGCCAATTCCTATTCACCTAAAATTAGCATTACCTGCTAATGGCAGTCTACTTAGCATTAACTCCTCACTAATGTGATGCTAATTCACATTAAATTAGCTTTAGCATTAGCTGCTAGCATCAGCCTACCTAGCACTAGCTACTCACATTGTTAAAAGGGAAGAGAATACGATATTAGCATTAGCTGGTAATATTTATTCACCCCTAATTAGAATTAGCCACTAATGGCAGCATACTTAGCGTTAACTCCTCACATCGTTGTAATGCAAATGAGGCTAACTTGCATTAAATTAGACTGCTGTTATTAGCTAATGCTATTTAGCAGTAGCTGCTCACATTGTTATAAAGCAAAGGAAAACGATATGAGCATTAGGTTCTAATGCGTATTTGCCTTAAATTAGACGTAGGTGCTAATGGCAGCCTACTTAGCATTAGCAGCTCAGATGTTATAATGCTAGGAAAAAGAGTGTTAGCATTAGCCGTTCACATTGTTATAAAGTTAAGGGAAATAGTGTTAGCATTAGCTACTCACATTTTTAAAAAGAAGTAAGTGTTAGCATTAGTGCATAATGCTAATTCATGTCAAATTAGCATTAGTTAATAACGGCAGCCTATTTAGCATTAGCAGATAATGTTGACCTTGGCCCACTGGAAAAGTTAAGAACTAAAGATTTAGGAGTGTTTCTCGATAGCTCTTTCTCGTTTGAGAAACAAATGAATTCTGTTATTAAAACCAGCTGTAAGGTTTATATTGTTGATTGTCATTTATGGCTAAAATGTTATGGCTCATTCATTGATAGTATTTTCGCCATAGAAATTGTTATGTCCTATATTGTTGAACCCACCATGTCTATGCTGATGCTCTTTGAACGCACCACATACGTACTCGAGGCCATGCAGTGGCTGCTAGTCTGTAAAGCGCTTTGGGTACCTTGAAAAGCGCTATATAAATCCAATCCATTATTATTATTATTATTTTACCACTCGCTGCATTCTTGATGTTCATGTTCTTCTCTTTCCCCTCACCCTGCAACCAGTCATGGTAGATGCTCCTCCTGGAGCCTGTTTTCACTGGGAGGATCTTTGTGTCAAAGGGAGTTCTTCTTCCCACCATCACCAAGTGCTGCTCACAGTGGAGGCGGTTACCTTACACTGTTAAACAGCTTCAGATGACTGTTGTTGTCTGTTGGGTATTGTCACTTATAAATAAAGTTACATTGAATGGATGTATGGATGGATAGATGTTATTGTGACGAAGAGAAAACGATTGTTGACAGATTGATTGTTGTTTTGTGTGTCTGCAGTCTGTCAGGCTGTCTGATCACAGAGGAAGGCTGTACTTCTCTGGCCTCAGGTCTGACCTCCAACCCCTCCCATCTGAGACAGCTGGACCTGAGCTACAATCATCCAGGTGACTCAGGAATTAAGCTGCTGTCGGCTGGACTGAAGGATCCAGGCTGGAGACTGGACACTCTCAGGTATGGAGAGAATGTCTGATAGAGGAGGAAGAGCTGGAAACATTTCCTGTGTCCTTCACTCACTTCCTGTTTGTTTCCTGCAGATGAGACATGAACAATCACACATGCAGGAATATTTTCAGGGACAGACACACTAGTCTAGCTGGATAGTTCATGGATATTTATGTAGGGGTCTCCAAGGAGTCTGTTTGCAGGAACATTTAGGTCACAGGTGTACCTGATATAGATACCAGTGTACCTAATAAAGTGTCAGCCATGTGTATGTTTCCCATGCTGTATGTCCACAGTGACAGAAGGATGAAACAAGGCTGTGAATCATTTCAGTCTGTGTTTGTGACAAAGAGGCAGACAGGAGCAGCTAACATTTGGAAATGGAAGCTTAAATAATGACAAACTCTACATTCACAGCTGAATTAACAATAAATTTGTTCTCAAGTGCACATTTAGCAGCTAATGCTATTACTGTTTTCCCTTGCTTTCTACAACTTGAGCAGCTATTGCTAAGTAGGCCACTTTGCTCTGCTAAGGATTTATGTGACCATGATGAAAACTCTGATAAGCTAATGCTGCTAAGCTAATACTGTTTATGGGCCCTGTTAGAATCAATATTTCATTCTCATTCTGTTGTTTGAGAACAATATTAACGTTTCACATCATTATAACACAAGAGAAAAGGGTATTAGCGTTAGCTACTAATGCTTATTCACCTCAAATTAGCTTTAGCTGCTAATGGTAGCCTACTTAGCAATAACTGCTCACTAATATAATGCTAATTCACATCAAATTAGCATTAGCTGCTCAAGTTGTTATAAGGAAAGAGAAAACGGTATTAGCATTAGCTGCTAATAATTGTTCACCCCTAATTAGAGTTAGCCCCTAATGGCAGCCTACTTAGCATTAACTCCTGACGTCGTTGTAATGCAGGGGAAAAGAGTTACCATTATCGGATAATGCTAATTCACATCAAATTAACATTAGTTAACAACGGTAGACTTCGTATCATTAGCTGCTGTCATTCTTACAAAGCAAACAGTATGAGCATTAGCTGTTAATGCTTTCTCATCTAACATTAGAATTGGCCACTAATGGCGTATTGTTAAAAAGTAAAAAAACACATTGTTAGCATAAGCGGATGATGCTAATTCACCTAAATTAGCATTAGCTAATGATGGCTACATACCTAGCATTAGCTACTGATATTGATATAAATCAAGAAAATATGGTATTAGCATTAGCTTTTAATGCTTTTTCATCTAAAATTAGAATTAGCCACTAATGGCGTGCTATTTAGCATTACCTCTTCACATCGCAGGGGAAACGTTAAAATTAAATAAAAAAAAATGTTCAGATTAGCTACTCATATTGTTAAAAAGTAAGAAAAAACATTGTTAGCATAAGCGGATAATGCTAATTCACCTCAAATTAGTATTAGCTAATAACGGCAACCTACTTAGCATTAGCTGGTCACATTGTTATAATGCAAGAAAATATGGTATTAGCATTAGCTGCCAATTCCTAAATACCTAAAATTAGCATTACCTGTAATGGAAGTCTACTTAGCATTAACTCCTCACTAATGTAATGCTAATTCACATCAAATTAGCTTTAGCTTTAGTATTAGCTGCTAGCACCAGCCTACCCAGCACTAGCTGCTCACATTGTTAAAAGGGAAGAGAAAACGATATTAGCATTAGCTGGTAATAATTATTCACCCCTAATTAGAATTAGCTGCTAATGGCAGCATACTTAGCATTAACTCCTCACATCGTTATAATGCAAATGAGGCTAACTTACATTAAATTAGACTGCTGTTATTAGCTAATGCTATTTAGCAGTAGCTGCTCACATTGTTATAAAGCAAAGGAAAACGATATGAGCATTAGGTTCTAATGCGTATTTGCCTTTAATTAGACGTAGGTGCTAATGGCGACCTACTCAGCATTAGCAGCTCAGATGTTGTATTGCTAGGGAAAAGAGTGTTAGCATTAGCCGTTCACATTGTTATAAAGTTAAGGGAAATAGTGTTAGCATTAGCTACTCACATTGTTAAAAAGTAAGTGTTAGCATTAGTGCATAATGCTAATTCACATCCAATTAGCATTAGTTAATAACGGCAGCCTATTTAGCATTAGCTGATAATGTTGAATTTGGCCCACTGGAAAAGTTAAGAACTCAAGATTTAGGAGTGTTTCTCGATAGCTCTTTCTCATTTGAGAAACAAATAAATGTTGTTATTAAAACCAGCTGTAAGCTTTATATTGTTGATTGTCATTTCCCATATGGAAAAGATATATAAATCTTATAAAGTTTGTATCTGTCTTGTGTGAAACTTGTATGAAAAGCATACAAGAGTGAAAACAGATATAAGATCCCTTGAAAAATTATATAATGAAACTTGTATGTTTTCGATACTTACTAAAACAATATATGAAAGTAATGAGAAAGTGGCCACTTTCGTGAGTATGACTTTCATCATATAAGTTTTTAGTCTTTTCCATATGGGATATGCTTAAAAATATTTACTCATACATGCTTAGTTTTATAATCGATTGGATGATGATAGAGGTTCGATCCTTAGTAGTCTGTAAAGACTCTGTGTGCCTTCCAGAGTGCTCTGGCATGCACACACCACTTGGGGCCATGAGAGAGGTCGTACCCTCTCTTACTGATTTATGGTGTAGGACAGGGGTCTCAAACTCAATTTAGCTGGGGGCCGCTGCAGGCAGAGTCTGGGTGAGGCTGGGCCGCATTAGGTTTTCCACAAGAAAGGCATGGTTAAAAAATTCCAATCTTCTCAAATCTCTTTATTTTTATTTTTTAACACAAAATATGAAAAATAAATAAACAAATTAAGAATTAATAAGAAAATAAATCAATCTGTAATACATAAATAAAATAATAATAAGATATTTTTAGTCAGTGAACTTGTGTGTATCTTTCAGTCTTCTATATCTGCTG
>NW_028188589.1:8966535-9074035 GCF_057382275.1 Copadichromis virginalis
TCATATCCTGATCATCCAGACAGATTTGATGCTTATCATCAGCTGCTGTGTAGAAATGGTCTGACTGGTCGCTGTTACTGGGAGGTCGAGTGGAGAGGAGAGGTTAATATATCAGTGAGTTACAGAAGCATCAGAAGGAAAGGAGGAAGTGCTGAAGGCTGCTCTGGATGGAATGATCATTCCTGGAATCTGTACTGCTCTGATGATGGTCCTCAGTCTGTCTGGCACAATAGCAGATCCACATCCGTCTCCTCCTCCTCCTCCTCCTCCTCTGTCTCTAACAGAGCAGCAGTGTATGTGGACTGTCCTGCTGGCACTCTGTCCTTCTACAGAGTCTCCTCTGACACTCTGATCCACCTCCACACCTTCAACACCACATTCACTCAAACTCTTTATCCTGGGTTTGGGTTCAATCCTGGTGGCTCAGTGTCCCTGTGCTGAGTGGAGTGTAAAGAGTGTCTCCTGTTACAGAAACACTCTGACTGTTGAACAGATAGTTCAGTCTGTACATGTCTGTCTCTTTCACTCACAAACACGTTTTCAGATTCATGGATTCAATCAGTTGATGTTTGAAACTCTTCTAAATGATTCCTTGTAAACTTCTTCCTCTTCAGTCACAAACAAACAGGAAGTGATGTCACATGTGTTCCTGTCCACACAGCAGAATGAGTCTATTGCTGACAGTGATGTACAAACAGAGTGAGCATTTCTGAGGCCCAAAATAAACTGAGTAGTTCACTGAATGAACAATGGACTGTGAGCTCAGTTCCTTCATCATTAGTATGGATTATATATGTATATGTATTATATTAGTATCATATATATCAGGTGCTGCTGCTTTCAGTCATTGTGCAAATGTGCTGTTTGTAAGCTTGTAAAGCTGCAGTCAGCTGAGACTGAAGAAGTCACCTGATCAGTGAGCAAACGTTTCTGAAAACGTCCAGATGAACAGAATCAACCTTTTGGGATCAGCCAGCAATGCAGCATCATTGTTGTTCAGCTTCAGAGGTTTGCAGGAATGAACTGATGACCAGAAACAGCTGCAAAGTCCAAGAAAATACCAGCTGGAGTTCAGCTGCATTTGAAGAAGTCAAAGAAAAGTAAGGATGGCAAAGGGCGACGTTTTCTTCCAAAGAGCTGCAAACATGGTCGACGCCTCATTAGAAGAATCATCTGGACATTTGTGAGGAACTCTAACCAAGAAAGCAACGTCACACAGATCCAACAGACAGTTTCCATGACTGCAAGTGTTGAGTGGAAAAATGCTACATTGCATTATTGCATCCTCTCACCACAGGAGGCGCTGTTGGCACCACTGATTGCTGATCAGCTGTTCTCTGATGATCTGATTGATACTGTGAATAACGGGACTCACTGAACTCTGTGACACAGTGAAGATTACAGAGTTTAACTTCAACATCTGACTGACGTCACACAGACAGAAGGATGAACCAGTGAGGCACAGAACACAGTTACTGGAGATACTGGATCAGCTCCATGTGAACCTCTGATGGAGAAGCTGCTGAGCCAGAGAAACATCAGGACATGACAGCAGCTGCACTTATCTAACAACATGTAGCAGAGCTGATCTATGTTAGAGGATCTATCACAGCAGCTGAAGCCAAAGTCCAACACTGGATACCAGCTGAGCCTGTGCTGAGTGTAGTGTTACAGGAAAAGGGCAGAAACACTGGTAGCTCCCAGTGATGCTGACTGGGGCACAGAGCTGAATGATGCAGCATCAGGACACTGTTTCAGTCTGACTGACAGAGAAACCTGTAGCTGTATCTACATGTGAGGCAGAGGCCACACAAGCAGCTTTCTATGTTTCACAGTGACTGAGATCTTCAGTGGGGGTGGACATGCTCCTGTACAGACCTCTGAGGAGAACCAAGGTGCAGTCAAAGAGTCCAGTCTGTCCTCACAGATGTGAACATGTGCTTTCATCAGGTCTGCTGTCAGCTAGCAGGCTCACATCAGAATCACTGTTCCTGAAAAACACAGTCTGTGTGACATCATCAGTCAGCTGATGGTCCCAGATCTGAATGGTTTCTGTCTCTACTGAGGAAGTCAGAGAATATCACTGAGGTGTGGATCAGGTCTGAGTGAGCTGTGGAGGGACAGCTTTAAACAGTCCACAGGTCTCACGTCCTGCTCAGTCTGCTAGCAGATACCTCGTATTGTTCCAGATGTGCTGACATCAGCAGCAGCACAGCTGTGTGATACCATGAATCTCAGTTATTGATCCAACACACAGTAAATACAAAGATCAGGATTTCTGAGAGTAATCATTATGAGTCTGAACACATGATCACTGAATGTTAGTCTCCACAATAATAAGCTAACACAAGCAAACACAGCTTTCAGCTCTTATTTTGAAACTGGCTTATTTAGAGAGCTGTGATGTGAGCGTGCCTGGCTCTGAGGCACTTGGGTCAGCCTCTGTTGTTTAGAAGTGTTACAGACTGTGAATGACACAGACCTGTCAGTTTCCATGTTTGTCTGTAACACAGCTCAGGGGCTCCATGCTGAACGCATCCATCCAGTGTTATTGATCCAGGACTGATACCAGCATTGGGATCAATACTACAACACACAATCACATGTGTCCACGTGATGCAGTTTGAAGAGCAATCAGATGTCTCTGTATGAGGAGGCGGGGTCACAGGAGGTTCACAGAAACTCTGCAGCAGCATCATCAGCTCACATGGAAACTTTGATGATTCACTTCTGTGGTGTTTTTACAGAAACACGTCACAAAATTAGCTCCACCTGTTTTGTGAGCTTTGAGTTTCTTGTCTTCATCCTGGATTCTTGTGTTGCTGTTTTTACACACAGCAGATATTTCCTGGTTGCTTCCTTGATGACCACATGAAGCTTTCTGAAGCTTGGATTGAAAACGCTTCATTACTCAAAGCTTTCCAACACAGGCCTCTGTGCTGCCATCTGGTGGACAAACATGTGAAGTGCAGCGTGAAGCTACAAATGAAACTGCTTCAGCTACGTTTATATATAACATACTATAACCTATATAATGTGGAGATCAGGGAAATTATTTTGTTGCTACTGTTAATAATCATCATCATTACCATTGCATTGATAATATAATCTACAGCACTGATATTGCATTCAGATGTTTAAACATTTTGGTACCCAGTTAGCCTTTACTACAGGTGCAGTTATAACCACTTTAAACTGTTGAGTTGAATCTATGATCTTAAATGCTTTTGAATGCTTGTTATAATCTTAAGTGTGTATGGGCTGATTCTGTTGATTCTGAGTCCATCTGTGCAAAGTCTTGACAGGAAACTGCAGGTTTGCAGAGCGTGCTTTTGCAAAAGTGAAACTAAAAGCAGAGTGTAAGTGCAGCTTATTCTGAGGAGCTGTTTGGATGATGCTATTTGAATAACCAGGTTGTTCATTATTATCTTTTATACTTTTATATTCTTTTATTAAGCTTCTAGTAGAGGTTCTTGATTAAAACATTTATTCAATATACTACATATATAGTTTTAGTAAACTGCTGACACATTTGAGAGTGGCCTCTGTTTGACTGCGAGCGTTAGTAGGTGAGAGGTGACACAGAGTGCCAAGTGAGGTCGTGACACACACACACACATAGTAGATACATTCAGTTATAGGTGAGAGGTTAATCATGTTTGCTTGCAACTGCGGGCGTGCAGAAGTGGTATCTTACTGCAGAGCATGGTCTGTGGTTTTGGAGAAGCGGCAGTCAAAAGGTTGACAGGAAACATCTGCCATGAAGATAGAGATAATGTTCTTTTCAAACTGTGTTAAAAGTCATTGTGGTTTTGATCTGACGTATGTATGTATGTATCTGTGTGACGTTGAAGGGGCGTCATTAAATCCAAACCCCGATGGTATAAAATATCTGTTTATGCTTTGATTAGTCGGAGATCAGCGCTGTCTGCGTACGGCGCTGGTCCCCCCACGCCTGTGTTCATTAAAATCAATTGTTTGACCAAGCTCTTCTGGACCTGGTTGTTTGTACTCTCCTTCCTCAATATTTGAACCTTAACAATAACTATATGTATAGTGTATTATGTAGGTGTTAGAGCTGGGGGTAGAACTGCTGATGGCCTGGTTGTTATTCATGTTCCCCATGGTTCACCAGCTCTCACACAACATCAGCACCAATGATCCACGTCCTTATAAACCTCTGAATCAGGTCCTGAAGCAGTGACGTCCTGAGTGAAGACCTCACTGATCACATGACTCTGGTCACCTGGACTCAGTGTTTCTGAAGCAGTGTGCTGGGTTTTTAAAAATACGTGGCTGCTGCCTGATGTTGGGCCCACAGAGGAAGACGACTCACTCGCTCTTCTTCACTTCCTCCTTAAACATGTGGAAGGAGAGCAAAGTGCTGCCAGACTCTTATTTCTGACAGGAACAGAAGAAACCACAGCAAACTGGTCCAGTTCTTCATCTTCATCACAATCTGTTTATTTCTGATGGTGTCTTCAGTCTGAGGTTTGAAGTTTCCATGTCTGTGTGATGTGTGGTGTGAAGGCTGCTGGTTAAACTGGGACTCACTGTTTAAAGCACTGAGTGCTCATAGAGAGATGCTCCATGAGTCCCAGTACAGACTACAAACATGGTGGAAACTTAGCTTTGATATCCACACACTCTGCACGTCTGTGAGTAACTGTGATGAAGATGTGCAGAGATCTGTGTCCAAACAGGAGAAAGACTGTAAAGACTCTGTGCTTCTAACAGCCTCTGTTAACATATGTGAGGCTGTTTGTTGTTGTTGCCATGGAGCTTTGCACTGTTTGGGTCAGCAGGTCATGTGATCAGGTTTGTTCTGCTGGACGATGGTTCAGTGTCAGGTTTGTTTGCATTCATCAATAAATATCTAAATAAATCAAAGGCTCCATGTTTGTTCTTTCATCATGTGACCTCTGCTCATCCATCTCTGTGAGTATCAGGATACATTTGGTTCATAATACACAGAAAAATCAGAGTTATTACCTGTAATAAATGTGAAAGATTCCTGCAGTGATAACCAGGCAGGACTGAAACACATCCAAGCTGTCACCACGGTAACAGCAGCGTCCATCCACAGGTGAGGGGAGGAGCAAAAAGAGGGACTTTGACCATTTTATACTAAAAACACTCAACTAATGTTTCTAATATGAAACAAATAAGCCCACATTAATGTGAGCGTTTATTAAATAATAATAATGATGATTTCCTCCTGATCTCATTTCCACAGCAGAGAAAACTGTGGTGTATATTGAGGTGGAGGGTGTGGTCTGTGGCTCAGGTGTAGAGTGAGGGTGGGGTGCACCACACAGTACTGAAACACTCCAGCAGAGGGCGCTGTTAAGTCCTTATTGTAACACAGTTACTGTGTGCAGTTAGACTTCATACATAATCTGCACTTATTTCCATCAGACATGCTGTCAGTAAATGATTGGTTTCTATTGATTCTACTTCCTGTTGACTCGTTTGATGACAGTGAAACAATCACAGCTGATTGTGTGATGATGTAAACTGTCACTGTTACATTCAGTGTGTGTGACATAATGTTAGTGCAGGCTGATAACAGCCTGGTTCTGTTAGAAACACATGAACGTGTCCATAGATCAGTGTGTGTTTAACATGAGAGCTTCAGCCCTGCTGATGTGTTAAATAAAGACATGCAGGAAAACTGATGAGACTCTGAAATAACTCTTTATATTTATAATGTAACTCTGCATCAAAAGAACAACAAAGGATCCCAGACAGGTTTCTGTGAACAAAGACCATTCTGATGTTTCTGTGTTTCTAACACTTTGACATTATTAGTAAACAGACTGCAGTGAGCAGCATTTATAAAGAGCTTCTATATAAAGATATGACAGCTGTTTGACAAGTTTATCACTCTGTGTTTGGACCTGATCAGTCCAGCTGTTTACTTGAAACATGTTCATTTACCTGTTCTGTTATATTCATGTTCTTGTCTCTGTTGAAAACACATTTTAATGTCCCTCAGATTTTTCTCCCAGATGAATAAATATAAAAATGACACAAACTGACTGCAGCTACTTTTTGTCCTTTCTGTCAAAAACCTTCATGTGACTCATGAGAGACACGTTTCAGCTGTTTGTGACAGATCAGAGGCCAACAAGTCATTTATAACACTTTCCATCATTGTTTAAAGTTCTCAGTGTTTCTGTGTTGCTGCGTATAGGATCTCCCAGCATCATCACTGTGCTGTCCAATCATTGTGTGCGAGGTTACCCTTATAGTGCGATGTGTGTTTGCACAAAGAGAAGCATGTGTGTCAAATATAAATAAGCACAGAACAGAAACAGCTGCTCGTTTCTTCTGTTTAGAGTCAAGTTAGTGTTTTGTGTCTTTGTTTGAGGCCTGATGTCGAGCAGAGGTGTGTGTAACTGCACTGGTCTGTTATATGTGTGAAGTGTGTGCTTCTCTTCAGCATCATCTTTGTCACTGCTGATTCCTTTGTGTCATCATGTGTTGAGAAGAGAGAACAGTTATAACGGAGGAGCAAAAGGAAGCCCTGAAATCTGCATCAACAAGGAAGTGTTGGCTCACCAGTGATCCCAGCAGAGCCACTGGTTTGGCTCCAGTTGTTACAGATTCAATGATGTTGTTGCTACAGATACATGTCAGCATCTTTATTGAATTTTATATGAAGCAGAAATGGTGTCATTAGGAGAAGAAGAGGAGAACAAGTCCGGCGAGGAGGCAGCAGCTCTTAAAGATGAAACAGCAGCTCAGCCCTGAGCTCAGAGAGCTGCACATGAAAAAGCTCCTCAAGCAGATCCTGTCAGAGGTTTGTCATCAACAGGAGGAACTGTTCACATCATAGGATGAAGATGCTGTCAGCTGGATGAAGAAGGTTATTTAATGCAAACGTTCACACTGAAGTCAAATTGTTGTCGTGTTGAACAGATTCATGTACTGATCGTCTCCAGAATGTTAGAAGAGCTTCAATGAATCATTAGAAACAACTTACAGCTGCACAGCTGTGTCAAACACATCTGTGTGTCATTGTGGGATTGTTGTGTTTCTACATGTGACACACGTCTAAAACATGCACACAATCTGAACACAAACAGGGACTCATGTGTTCCCACAGCCAGATGCTGAGAGCCATTTCCTTGTAGTCCTGTGTCTACATACATGAACCATTAGATGTTATTGGAATGATTGTCAGCTCTGATAGTTTCATGTGTGTTTAGCTGGACGCTGTTTGATCCTCGACATGTTTAAAGGTGTCCAGTCCTGAGACACTGGGGCTGGAAACAGCTGTGATGTCATTGGACTGTCACACAGACAGAAGTGCATGAAGTGAGCAGCCGAGGAGCCGCTGATGTTTTGGATTCAACAGCATTTGAAAGGTCGACACAGACACATTTGCACACAGAAAGCTGAATCTGTCATATGCCACAGTGAACTCACTGTTCAGTGTTTTTCAGGAAGCTTCTTAACTGCCTCTGCTGCCAAACAAGCAGCTGATGTCCTTGAGAAGAAGCTGAAGAAGTCTTCAACAACAAATACAGGAAGTGGACTTTCAAATACTAGATTCACTTTAGACTCACAGAGAAATGACTCAACCAGCTGTGTTTGACTATATGAAAGGTCAGTGTGTGTCTGCACACAGACTGTTGTGTTGGACTGTTATTCAGTTGTCTGCTGAATGTTTTCAAATGTCTGCATCTCAGCTGTGATGAGGCTGGGGGTCATGGGAGGCCACCGTAGCAGCCTCTTCAACATCATGACATCATCATAAATGCTGCTGGACTGTCTGATGGGCTGACGGTGAAAAAGCCGTCGGGAAGGAAACAGAAGACATTTCAGAGGCTGCAGCAGATTTCTTTGATTCGGGGCCTTTTTCAGCTTTATTGGACAGAGCAGTGAAGATAAGTGACAGCAAAGCAGAGAGAAAGGGGGCGTGGCCCGGGTCAAAGCCAGGCCAGCTGCTCTCCACCTCGTGGTCACCTGCTCATCCTAGTGAGCTCCACCAGCAGCCCTTTCACACACTTTACACTGTCAAACACTGTGTGTGGACCTCAGCTAACAACAGGCTACATTTAAGTCTGGACTACATGCTTTTATATTGTTTTTATTCCATCAGCAGCTCAACATCATGAGCAGCTTTGACATAAAGACATCAAACTCAAGCTGACTTTAAGCTACTTTTAATACAGGGGCTCAAAAACAACAACATCTTTATTATATATCAGGACAGAAAGTCATTTCATCTCAAAGGGAAACAGCTTTATTTGGAATAACCAGCACTATCAACTGGTTTGGGATCTCCACCAGTTTCATGTCTTTGCAGCTTCTCCAACAAAGTTCCTGTAAAATCAGCATGTTTGTCTTTATTGGTTTGATAGTGATTGATTATTCAGTCCCAATCTGCTGTCATCTAAAGAACAAAATGATGTTTCTATGAGTCACAAAGCTCCAGATGTTGTCGGCTTCACAAAGAAAACAAAGAACTTAAACACAAAGTGTTTGGAGCCAAAATGTTCCCAAGCTGCTCTTTTTGAAATGGCAGAGGTACAGTGGTGTCTAACAGCACACTGTGGAAGGCAAACATGTTATTGTTGGATGAAACTTCATGAATCCTTTGTAGATTTGAGCTGTTGGAGCCTTTCTTTTCTCTTCAGGTGTACAGATGCTGAGGAGGCAGGTGAAGCAGGTGGAGCTGTTGTGATGCTGCAGAGGGTGTGTCTTAGTAACTCTGTGAGGCAGAACTGGATCCAACATTGTGGATGTGTTGATGTTGGAGCCATTAAGAGTCTCTGGCCACACTGTAGGATTTCCCTTTGATCCACTGTGGGGGCATTTTGGAGTCTGTTAGTGAAACTCTTCATGTTTGTGTTTGACTCCAGTTTATAGAAACAGAGAAATGTGTCATGCTTTTGTTCGGCCTCCACAAATACACACATTTGTTCATTGGTTGGACTTTTTGGAAGGAGACACATTGAAAACCATGTTAATAAGATCTTGTTGTTTCCTGTGGATCCGACACAGAGAGTGGACTTCAGACAGAAAGCGTGGAAGAGATTTTAGAGGCCGTGTGTGGCAACAGGAAGTTTCTGTGTGTTTGCTGATCTTACATGTGGAAAACAACACGTGATGTTTGTGAAGTTCTACAATGATCATTGTTCTCACAGCATTTTGAGTGGGAACAGTTCAAACTGGGAGTAGTGGGAGTTATTTACTGATTGAAACAAGCTGAATGTTTCTGTGACGATGAAGATCAGCAGCTCAGCTGATCAATGAACTGACATCTATCAGTCGTTTCATGAGATGAAGTCATCAGCAGACATTTGTTCTGACTGTGTGATGAATGTCAGAACGTCAGGGCTCTGCTTTAGTCACTGCTTGATGATCATTGGCTCATTGTTGAATCCAGGGCCCAGTCTGACCTCTGACCTTTGCTGCAGGTCTTCTGTGTTATCTCCACTTTCATGTCTGATCTTCTGCTGTATCGTCCAAAATAAACATCTGGATCATTTCCAACACTTCAGCAGATCTTTAGTTTGGGCAGTGCAGCACAGAATAACACATATTGTACTATACTGCCCACTTCCTGATCTTATTGGATCTGTGTGTGAGGTTGGTGAAGGAAACACATGTTTACTGAGTGAGTCGCTGCCATTAGGAACTAGTTTTTATATCACAGCCTGGAAATCACACAGGACCATTTCTGCAAGTGAAAAGTCGTCATTGGAGGAAAATGATTGTGTAGTTTGTGCGACTGAAGAATTGTCCCAACTACATGTGCTGCTGACCCTTGACCTTTTCTTTAGGTGCACAGAGGAGTCTGTGGGAACATCCAGAACTGAGGCATCTTGTGTACAAACGTGTTCAGACCAGATGTCAAATGATGTCAGATGTCATCCGTGAATGGATGCAACTGTGGATCGTTCCAATAAAATGAGGCAGTTTTGTAAGTACAAGCCCACTACAACCCATCATCAACATTTTAAATTACATTATACATCTTCACTGATATAAAGCACCACTATTTTAACCTGATTCACTTTTTCCACCCTAACAGTTCATTCCTCAAATCAAACAAGATATTTGACCCTAAAAAAATGCATCAACAAATCATTTTGTAATAAAATATTTATTCTTCAACTTTTACAAGTGAAATCAAACAAGTGTGTTTAAGAGTGAAACCAGAGTGGAAGCTGCTCATATAGAGTCCAACCCAGGCTAAAGTAAGCTGAGTAGAGCAGCACCATCAAAGTGTCGGCTCTCTGAACACGGTGCAAGATCGCCATCTGCAGGACAAAACTAGTTTTTCTCGCCCTCCTCGTCAACATCAAGATGATGTCATCGTAGAGCAACTGATTCCCTGTCCGTCTGGAACAAAGCATTTACATTAAAAAAGACATTTACAGAAAATACAAACACCAACAACACATCTCATCATCACATGATATTTTATTATTTATTATATTATATATTTTTATTGTACCATCAACATCAACAAATACCAGCATATTTTCTTTGAGATTGAGTAGAGTGGACCTTTCCCTTGGTTCACTTCCTGCTCGCAGCATCAGCTGACCTCTGACTTCCTGGTTAAGGGCTCTCAGCGTTGACTGGAATATCAAATCGGACTCACACCATGTTCTTGTAATGTGGTCATGTCTGTCAGCTGTTTGAAGAGCATCTCTGGCCTAAACACAATAGGAAGAACAACAACACGGCAAAAAACAACAACACATTTCCATATTAGATGAAGGGCACCGTAACTGGAAATGGTAACATTCATCTGATGCTGCTTTGGATTTATCTTCTGTTTTAGACCAACTTTGATCACTTCGAGCCATCTTAAGTCCGTTTGTTCTTCTCACTCACTAACGTCTCGTATGATTTCAGATCCCTGCTGTTCCCCAGCTGCCCTGTAGGTGGCCTCAGTGTGTCTCACACCATTTACAGATGATTACAGGTCGTTTACAGTTCAAACAGGTCCAACATAAGAAATATGCAGAAAATATCCTGTTATAACAGTTTGGGTCAAAGTGCAGATGTTCCAGATGCTCTGAGTCTGTCTGTGTTTCATGTTAACATGTAGATGTTGGACCAAAGTGAAGCTTTTTGATGTGACAGCAGGAATGTGAAGTGTAACTCTGAGCTGTAGGAAATGAAACTAAACGGACTTTTTCTCCTTTATTTATAGGAAAGTGTAGGAGAGCAACAGATGAACAAGCGTTACTGTAACAGGAAACATCAGAGGACCTTTATGTTCATCATCATCACTGTTTCCTTGTTCTGTCACAAACACACAACACTTCCTGCTCTCTCTCTGATGGATCTGATTGGCTGTTTCATTCACAGGAGGTCAGGGCGTCACACAAACAGCTTTAACTGCACAACGACACACTTTAAATCATCTGCAGACAAACCTGTGTGTTTGATTTATGAAGAAATAATAAAGACGTGTGTACAGCTGTCCATGAAGCAGCTTCTCACACAAACTCTGACACTTCAGCCACTTTAATTCCTGCAAAGCTGCGTAATAAAGAGCTGTGACTGCTATGAGCTGCTGATGATGACTGCATGAAGCTCTCAGCTGAAGCTTCTTTCATTTATTTTAATGTTAATGTCGCCTTTTTAAGTCTGTGTGAGGATTTTAATGACACACATTAAAGGAGCTTCTTTGATTAGAACCAAATTCATGTTGATTTTCAGCCTGAAATGATAAAAACTTTAATAATTCTGTTTATAATCATCAACCTGGAGACTAATGAAAAGTATAATAGTGAAAAAAAGCCTTTATTATTTGAGTGATGCCTGAATCTGCTCAGAGACAACACAGAGGTGTTGATGACAGTTTGACATTAACTGAATTAAAAACAAAGTGCTCTTATTGTGAAAATCTGCCTCCTACTTCTTTAAATCATTTTTATGTATTTTTTAACCTCACAGTGAAACATTGAGGCATTAATCTGACACAGTTTGATCAGCAGCTGTGTTTTCACTGACGTTTCACTTTGATTTGTTCAGACTGAGCAGAGAGGATCGGTTCTCTGTGTGCGCACTGCTGAGAAACACAAGCTCATTTCTGCTGTTTCATGAAAAGTGTTATGGAGGAACAAGAAGTTCAGCCTCTAAACTCTCAGCGTGAGGACTGAGTGAAGAGTTTCAGAGCAGAGAGTTTTGGCTCACAGCTTTTAGCGTCTACACAAAGAGACGATTACGCACTTGATCTGAGAACATCTCCACCTCCTACAAACAAACTCTCCTACGAGCAGCTGTCACAACCACAACAGGCAGAAGACTGGATTTCTTCAGGTCAGATTTCATGCAGTTTGCATAAATTGTGTGTCACAGACTTTGTAGTTCACATTTGTGTGACTCGTTTAAATCTTCTCCTCCTGAAAGTGAAACTCTTACAAACACATCAGGCCACAACCTGCTGCAGGTTAATGATTGATCTGAAGGCAGCTGACCTTTGAGCAGGAACTTGTGAGTCTTTTATTGTGTTTAGCACTGCCAAGTGCTGGCCTCTGCTTCCACCATCACATTTACACTGGTAGGTTCAGCACTGCTGCCTGCTTCAGACTGAATCCAGCAGCACAAAGACACAAGTTAATAAAATCAGCATCTATTCCTTTATCACTGCTTTGTTACAGAGGAGAACAACGCTCCAGTAACGCGTAATCCCATTACTTTTTTGAAGTAACGAGTAAAGTAAGGGATTACTATTGCAAAAACAGTAATTAGATTACCGTTACTTTCCCGTAGGAACGCTGCGTTACTGCGTTACTAAAACCGTGATTTTTTTGCGAGAATGTCTCACGACAGTGACGTAAGCGAGTGCGACGTTAGTGACAACAGCTGTGTGCAGATCAACAATGGATCACATATCGAGTGCAGAGAGAGTATGAGCGTGCAGCGTTTAAAGCGTGGAAGTACTGACCTTACTTTGAGTTTGATTCCATAAAAAGTGACAAAAACATTAGTGTCCGCTGTGCGTGGGAAGAAAACTTCTTTTTACAGCGAAAAAAAAACGTAAACTTCCGAGCAAGCACCGAGTAGCTACGACGTAATGGGAAACTCACAGAGAAACTCACGGATTCTTCCACTGACCGCGGCACACCTGCACCAGGGTAACCCTCCGCCTGCCCCACTCCTGCTTTACAGGTGAAAATAGAGCAACAGGACCGCTGAGTCTTTGACTTTATTTATTTTCTGCTGTGTTTTACTTGCATCTATTTGAAAGACTGAGTGTAAACACAAAAAATATTTTATTTTATGTGCTGGAATGTGCAGAAAATAGGTTTACATGTTAAACTAATTTCTTCCAGTCAGAATGTTGCAGATAATTAAATGTTTGCTCGATGCATAAAGTTAAAAGATTAAATCTAATAAAACAAGTTTTAAAAAGAGACTTTTCCATTTGATTACATTTTGTATGATGGATTATGCAGAAAAAGTAGAATTGGGCTGAAAGATCTATCACTTTATCACCTACTCAGGTTGGAAATCAGGTTTTTAAAAAGTAACTAAGTAACTAAGTAATTAATTACTTTTGAAAATAAGTAATCAGTAAAGTAACGGGATTACTTTTTTTGGGAAGTAATTAGTTACTGATTACTGTTTTCAAGTAACTTGCCCAACACTGGACAGAGTGTTGGCTTCATCACCGACACACGTCACCACATCAGGAAACAGCTGGTTCAGTGAGTATTTAAGGTTCACTGCAGACAAACTGGAGAAAAACGAATCACATGAAACATTTGTTACTGGTTTCTGACCTCGTCGTAGAGACTCACATACCTGTGTTCTGCTATCAGTGTGATCACATGTGCTGGTACAGTTTGCCAGGTTGACCCATGTAACCTCCACTATCCTGTAGACGTGGAATATGTTTCACATATGGATCGCTTCATTACTCGACTATGACTGTGTGCTTCACAGGTGCTTACTGAAGTGCTGCTTTACACAAAACCAGACAGTAAAAATAAGAACTGCAGGTCCAGACCACAGATTTATGTGTTAATAATAATGTGCAGTCACTCATTGTCACAGGATACTTCCTGCAATGATGCTACGGGTCACGCAGTTCTGCAGAGGTGGAGGAAACAGATGCTTTTCCTAACAGAGACACTTTAACGACTTAAAGAATCTAACTGACACACAAACCTCAGTTTGTCTGACATTCATGAGAGTAAATGCTCCTGAATGTTCTGTTAGTTCACTGGATGTTCACCTGACTTCAAATGTAAAGATCCCTGAGACAAACTCTCACGAGTTCAGCGGCGACGCGATCGCACAACCAGCCGCGACGTTAAAGGCCGACGCGCTCACTACCTTTGGTTACAGCTCTCAGCTCACACGACATACACAAAAATAATGACAACACGAGTCCTCTGTAGGACGTCACTGTGGTTTACTGACAATGTTCTCAACAACAGACGCACAACCCTGGTTTGGTCTGGTTATTTGTGTTGTACGGCTTCGTTGGTCTGACGAGCTTTTAGGGATGTCAGCAGAAGGATTTCACGTGCTGAGGTCATATTTATGAATCAACCTGAACAGCTAATACTTTACCTCTTTATTTTATAACACATATGAACACGTTATAGTAGATTTGTGCAATGTATTTCACGTCTTTATGGGCGTATAGATCTGTAAACAGGCTGATGGGTGTGTGTCTGTTTATTGTAGCGGTGCAGAAATGTTAAAAATGATGACAATAACAACACTTCTCACATCAGGCTACAACACAAACCTCCTGATAGCTGCAAACACCAAAACCCCAACGACAGGCACACAAAGAGCGAGCAGGGACCCACCCTGACAGCATGTGAGCCTCCTACTACGACTCACTGTGGAGCAACACAACACCAGGAGACGGAGGATATGAGAGAGGATACAGCTGCTGTGGGGGAGCAGCCACACACTCCACAGGAGACGACGGGGTGAGAGTTCGGATGGTTCGGTGCTCCTAACATCATGTGGACGCTCGTCTGCACATAAACAAACCTCACCTAACCCCACCTCCTTTCTCTTTTTGCAGGGTGGGGTGCTCCATCCTTACACACTTTGCACCACGTGGCTCTCCATCTATTCGTTTACCTTCTTGGGTCTCTTCCTCCTCTGTCCCAGCCCGTTGAGGCGATCGCTGGGGTCCAGCCTGTAGTGGGAGTGGCTGTCCTCGCTCATCCTGTCCCCGTCCACTCCGGGTTATTCCTTTCTTCTTTCTGTCCTCTGAATCGAGCTGACCTCTCTCCTCTCTGGTCCTCGCTCTCTGAGCCGGCGGAGCATGAGAGAGAGGAGTGGTTGGGGAGAGGGAGGGGAGACGAGCGAGGGAGGGAGGGAGCACAATGGTGTTGCCATGGCAGCAGCTGCCACCAGTGTTTATCTGGAAACGTCGCTGGCAAACCAGAATAGTTGCCACACGTTGCCACACTCGCACACTCGGCAGCCACACGTTTGTGTGCGACCTGCCCGTGGCTTCCTCGTTACAGACACACCGAGAGGAAACGCTCAGACACAAGGCCGAACATGAACGAACACTCGTGTGTGGGAGGAACAGGGCACAGACTCCACGCCGTCGTTAAAGATGGCGTGTGTGCTAAACGGAGCTGTGCGCTGATCGATCAGTCAAGTGAAAAAAAACAAAGGAAGCTGTCTGGATGGAGTTTGCTGCTCCCACTAATCAACGAGATGCATCACAGCTGGAGCTGATTGATGCACGAGCCACCGTTTGCACAATCCCACCGACTCCACGCTTGTGTTTCCTTTCTGCACCATGTTGTTAACACTGACCCCACACTGTGTTCATGAGCTAAAGAAATCACGATGATTTCACTGACTCGTCTGCACAAAGCATTTTGTAGGTTACAGCATGAAACGACTGTAATCTCCACATTTACACTCACAGTTTCTGTTTTACTCTCAAACTGATCAATAACAGCTTTCCTGTGTAACAAACACACAAAATAAAACAACTGTACCACCAATCAAACACAAGGAAAATAAATGATATTGTGAGTTCAGCAGTGGGTCTGTGACCGGTGTGTAAGAGGACGATAGATGAGTGGGTGTTTGTAGAAACAACCTTTGTGATTTAAATGTGAGACAGCAAAGCGTCAGACAGAAGCCTGAGCTGAATATTTCCTGTGATATGAAGTCACCGTGTTTGGGTCGGTCAGTCGACTACTACTCAGTGAGTGTCCCACACACACACAGACCCACACAGACCCACACACACACACAGACCCACACGGATCCACACAGATCTTAATGATGGCCTCAGGCTTTGAGCTCCCACTAACAGCAGGTCATAGCAGCATCCCATTAATAGTGATGAAAAATGCAGCTACAGCTGCTTTTCCACTACTGGAAGTTAATGAGGTCAAAGCTGGAGCTTCACCCTGTTCAGACTGAACCATGTGAGCCGGCCTCGCTCCACAGAGGACGCCTCCAGGACAAGCGTGGGCTCCATCGAGGCCCACAGCTGCTGTGACATCGTGGACGTGTTCTTTAGCTTGTTTTTCAAACAATCTCAGCAAACGTGCCAAAATCATCTTCAGTGAGACTCTGTGGCACACAATCCAAAAACAAAGAAGGCTAAAGGACATGCTCTGTGTGACCCACAGTCGTGGCTCAAATGTGGGACTGTGGCCTGGTGTGACCTGAACACTGTGGGAACCTGAGGGGCAAATCTGAGGATTTCATTTGGCTTTTTCATTAGAGATAAGATGGATTATGTGAATGAACAGGCAACACACACACACACGTAGGGTAGCTGTAGCCCGACTGGCTCATCTGCTAATCAGAGGGTTGCTGGTTCGATACCTGGGATCCAAAGTGCAAACTCTTGGGGAACGAGTCTACTTTGTGTGCATCTGAGGTTGAAGCGGAGCTGGTTTCAATAAACTGCTAGTTTCCCTTTCATACTCCTGAAGGACGTTCCTCACAAAGAGCGAGGCAGCAAGTCTGTGCAGGTCCTCAGTCATGCAGGTCAGCGTCGTCTGAAGAGCTTCTCAGAGTTTCATCTCTCACCCAGTTCCAAGCCCAGTTTGTGTCCCAGATACATGCCGCTGATGGCCAGGAAGTGACATCACTGGATCAGTTATGAGAGCGAACCCTTCAAGACTCAAACCTGCCTGGCAACGAGGGAAACGGCTACACAGGAAGTCCAGTGACGGGGTGCAGATGTTCCATCACCGGGATGTCATCGCTTGTTGTGTTTGCGTCACGGGACTTCCAGGTTGTGTTGCTGTAACAGCCCCACCCACACCGAGGTGGTGCTCAACTGTAACTGAGAGACAGAGTCAAGTAGAGTCGAGTAGAGTCAAGTTGAGCTGAGGCAGTTATGTTCTACTGGAAAAGAGGCGACTGTGGCTCAGGACGTCAGTCGGTAGTTCGATCCCCGGCTGCTCCAGTCTGCGTGCCAAAGTCACCTTGGGCGGGATACTGGCCCCTGTTGCTGCCAGTGCTTTTATTAGATGCTCTGGAACTGGTTTAGTGCTTAGGGAGGGTAGAAGAGTGCTGTATAAGAACCAGTGCATTTACCATTTACCATTACTCTGGTTGCCAGTTTGCTACGGTCACCAGCGGTTTGTATAGAGGACACAGACCTGTATGTGAACAGATAGGGAGAGTGTTTAACTCCAGAGGAAAAGTTGGTTTAAGGTGCTGCATGTTCCACATGTGCACTGCACATCTGCAGCTAGTAGCTGAGGAGTGGTTTCCACGCACGCGACGTCCATAACCCCTCTGTCCTCCACAGGGGCTGACATCCAGCTCTTTGGGCCCTCACAACCCCAACATCGCTCTCACACACAGCACCTGCTCCGGTCAGCTGATTAGACAGCTCATTGTGTGTGTGCGAGGTGAATTAAGGTTATTATAAAGGACATTCAGATATCATCTCTCATCTGGGAGAGCAGCCAGCAGCTGCAGGAGGTGAGCATCCAACGACATGATGAACCCAAAGACTCCAGCTCAGCCAAACTACAGTTACAGATTACAGTTACACTCCTAACTGTTCCTGCAGTATTTAAGAAAGACGTCAGTGATTCAGACCAAAACTGCTCTGCTAACTTCACATTTACTAAACATTAATGTTCCCAACACAGATTTACATGAGAATGACAGGACATCATAGCCCCCCCTGCCCCCCCTGATATTACATCACTTCAATCCCAAACAGAAGGAAAGGAAAGATCAAATCTGTCTTGAACCTCTGCTTCAAAGTTACAGGAACACTGGAGTCACTCTCACTGTCAGAGACCTCAGTGTGTTGGAAGCTGCTAGAAGAAGCAGATGGGGGAGAGGAAGAGGAGGGCCACGGTGCTGATCTGAGGAAGTCTTCTGATCAAACCACAGCAGACCAACAAGCCCGACGTCGTTCTGATCCAACATGAAGGCTTCCATCTGTCTATTCTGTCACATCGCACACGTCTCAAGTCATCCTGTTCAACCCATCACAACATAATAGTAACAATAAAACAAAGGCAGTGGAGCGTTCACCACGAGCTTCTACAAAAGTGCACGTTCATTTTAATAAAACTGTTTTTACAGCAGTGTGCGAACATTAATATGTTGTAACCAAACGTTTGTTACACCAGCTGCACTGAACCTGTGGAGACTGGAAGTTATTTGCTGCTGGTTTGTTCAGACCTGTTACTGCACACCTTGCATAGTTTGCATAGTTTCCTTCACTGCATGCAAAGAGACGAGGCGGGTGGAAACCTGCGACCCTGATCACATCACCAGTCCATCACAGTCAAACACTCACGGCTGTAATCTATTTCAAATCAAAGTGTTTGCACGGTGAGAAGAAGCTGGCGTCGCTGGGGGAGCGTGCGCCCGGCTGCACTTAAACACAATCTTCATTGGTGCTGTGAAACATCCACGTCTCACTTCATCTGCAAAGAAACCTGATGCATCGCTTTGGAAATATTTGAAATCCCTCATTTGTCACTATGCACGACGAGTCGACCGGCTGACCAACCTCAGGTTATGCAGCGAGTGCTGAGAAGCAGCTAAATGGCTGCAGTGACTTTATTCCCTGAGTGGGTGTGTGTGCATGAAACCCAAAGGGGGGCTGTGTAAGAAACAAGGGGAGTCTCTGTTGTGCTCACAAAGAGGAAACCAAGATCTGGATTTTATGGCCGAAAGAAGAAAACAGCACATCAAAAGGACTCTGCAGTCACAGCGCCCCCTGCTGTTATCACACTAGAAAGGTATTTATTATTATATTAATTACGCAGCATGCAAACATATATAATGTCTCTCTGAGGGCATCTTCCTGAAATATTAATGCATGTGCTAAACAGCTGTACTCAAAGGAAGCAGACACACACACACACACACACACACACACACACACACACACACACACACACACACACACACACACACACACACACACACTATGTTAAGCATGTGTGCATGTTGGCTGTTCATGATTTATTTATGGATTGGCTTTCTCTTTGCGCACAGAGAGCCGGAGGTTCTACTGAACTCTGGGTTGTTACCAGTTCATTACCAGTCATGTACCAGTAGCCCAGTTCAGCATAAACCCAGACAGTACTGACATACTGGTCTGGACAGATTACTGACCAGCTTGGAGTGATCTCGCTTCGCTCACATTCAACAGAAGCTTTGTGGAGATGAAATCAGTGTAACACTGCGCCTCCTCAGGTCAGAGACCACAGACGGTAACAAATGAATCACTTTGTAAGGAAAGCCAGCTAGACTGGACTGAACTGTCTGAGCTGTCATTGATCAGTTATTAGTCGTTTCCTGGCAGCTTTCTCCGAACAATCGCATCAAAAAGCCACCAAACCGAACATGATGTGATTAATCTGCTGCACACAGGACGCTGCTGAACACCTAAACCAGGCCCTTAGAGGACCTCTGCCCTCTGTTATAATAACCACACATCTACTACTGACAAGTGGCTAATTATTGATCATTTATTTATAATTATTTATTCATGAAATCACAAAACAACGAAGCTAAGATGCTCAGTAAAGACAGCGCTGGCCTTTCTATCACTGTCCACTGTCACAGCAGGATGTCCAATAATCAGAGTGGCTGCTGCTTCTGCCTCGTGTCTCCACACAGAAAGGTCAACAACTATTTGAGGCATATTTACCTCTCTGTCACCAGCCCCACAACAAACACATACAGAACGACCGTCAGCAGGAGTCAGGCTTTGGACAGCTGCATGTCAACTTACCTGCAAGAGAAAAGACAAATTAAGTAGTTACCTTAAAAAAACAAAAGGAATTATTTCTTAGTATCTGGTGAACTAAGTAGCTGCTGCCATCACAGATCATCAAAAACAGTTCCAGATGCACAGACAGTGGCTGCAATGTACATATTTAAATTGTTTTTAACACTTGGATCCACTTTAGTTCTGTTTATGTTACGACAAAAACCAATCCCAGCACAGGCAGCAGCACCCACAGGCGTGTTGTTTGTGTCACTGGCAGCTATAAATAACAGCAACATGTGAATGAAGTCCGCCGAGCTATTCTTAGGCTCCGCACAAAAGGAAAAGCCATGAGCTTTCTAACTCCAGTGTTCTTGATATGTCCCCCCACACATACAAAAAATCAATTTTTAAAAAATGATAGAATAAAAAGAAGATATACAAACATCAAATGCCATAAAATGCTCTGAACAGACGAGCTTCCACTGGCATGTGTACATTTTACCTTAATGCAGCCTTAAGTCACAGTCGCTCCCTAAACGGAGATTCACTTGTTTCCATTTTAAGAACTCCCTGCAGTGTGACCGATCCTGGAAGCTTCACTACATCTGTCTAAGGCAGACTAATCACTCAAGGACATGGGCCCTGGCCCCCTTTATAAAGGCCCCTGGCCTCAGACTATTCTGTAAGTAGGGGACTGCACCGAGATACCAAACCAGCTTATGAAATGTGACAGTGTGATTGTGTTTAGTGCAACTACAAGATAGCTCTTATTACTAATCGGTTCTAAGTAAACTTTATGCTTTATAAGTGTTTGCAGTGCTATGAGATGTAAAAAAATAAACCGAAATACACTTAAATACAAGTACTGTATTAACTATTATGTAAAATAAACTACAGAGTGCACTCTGCAAAGTGTGTTTGCAGGGCAAGAGATGCAAGAATGCATGACAGAGGAATAGAATAGCTTTTATTGTCACTGTTACAAGAACAATGAAAGGCTGTTTGACATCTCTCCATGTGTGTGAAGTATTTACACAATCACAGACAAATTTACATTTACACAAGAAAGCTATGTACAAGTTATACATGCACCACTTCTGCACTCACTTCCGGTTGAGTGAACGCTGGCGCGACTGGCTGCCGCTACTCACCGGCCGCCACTCACCACTATCGCTAAACGTTAACGCTACTGGACTCTGGACTTCTGGACTTCTGTCCTACTCCTGTTTCTAAGGCCCACCGGTGTCCCTACCCAGCTGTTCCTGTCCATGATGTGGCCTTTCAGGATCTATGTACTCTCAGTGTGGGTCTGGATCCTTATGTCATCGATCTACCGACTCGGCACTGGACTTCATCAATATACAGCTGATGAGCTCCTCCGGCTCCGCTTCTCTTTAGCTGCTCCGCCGCTGGCTGCTCTTCATTTCCACACGGACATTGCCTTCCTCCCTCGTCGAAAGTACGTACATCGAGGCTCCCGTCGGTATTTCCATTAGGATAATTCCAAACCAATTCAGTCCTTCTGGTCCACCTCTGGTCGCTCTCAACGGAACCCCTGCAGGTCTATTGACCACAATGTTCTGACTGGTCTGCCTAGGTCGGCTAACACTCTCATCCAGTCCGACAGTATTTCTGTCAACTTCGGCCTGCTTAATATCCGTTCGCTTATGAACAAAGGACATCTCATCCAGGATCTCCTAACAGACCGTAAGTTTGACTTTTTCTGCTTGACTGAGACATGGCAACAGCCCAATGACTTTTCGCAACTCAACGACTCCACCCCCCCGGGGTTTGTTTACACCTGCCAACCTCGCGAGTCCGGCCGTGGTGGTGGCCTCGCGATAATCTATCGCGAGAACTGGAAAGTCTCGCCGCTGTCCGCCCCTACGTACAGCTCCTTTGAATCTGTTGTTTGTCAACTTTCAGGACCTACCCCAACTGTAATAGCTGTCATCTACCGCCCCCCAAAATTTAATTCTGTTTTTATCAGTGACTTTGCCGATCTGCTGACCAATCTAGCTACTGTCTCCCCTAATATAATATTGCTGGGTGACTTTAACGTTCACGTGGATAACTGCGACCATCCTCTTACCAAGGACCTTCTATCCTGCCTTGATAGCTTCAGCCTTAAACAATACATAAACTTCCCTACCCACATTAAGGGCCACACTTTGGACCTAGTCTGCTGTTCTGGACTTACCCCCTCCATCTGTACAGCTGACGAACTGCTAATTTCGGACCATCTACTTCTCTCCTTTAATGTTCACATGACCCTCTCTGTAATTAACAATCCCCGTATTATCTCTTTCCGGAATATCAAGAATATACATCTTGATATCCTTTCCTCTGCTTTTTCTAGCTGCTTGTCTTCTAACAACTTAGCTATTCAAGAGGACCTGGTACTTTTTTATAATCATAGCCTTAGTAGTATTTTAAATTCCCTGGCTCCACAAAAAACCAGAACTGTACTTTTTTCTCGCTCTGCACCCTGGTACACCCCTGAACTCCGGCTACTGAAAGCTAAAGGCCGACAGCTTGAACGTCTCTATAAGAAAACTGGCCTTACTATTCATAAGGATATGTTTAATAACCACGTTCTGTTTTACCAGGAATGTATTAGTCAAACCAAATCTGCTTATTACTCTGCTATTGTCTGCTCAAGTGAGAACTCTACCAAGACCCTTTTCTCACTATTCAACTCTTTTAACAGGCCACCTGATTCTCTCCCTGCTCATCTCTATTCATCTAACTTCTGTGATGCTCTAATGCTATTCTTTATTGATAAAATTCATAAAATACACTTAGACCTGGACCCTAATGCTCAATGTAGCTTCTCTGTCCTAACTTCTCCCCCTTCTCACTTCCTCTCTGTTTTTCAACTTCCATCCTTAGCTGATATTGCTGATCTCATCCATAAATCAAAGCCTTCTACCTGCCAGCTCGATCCTATCCCCACTGTCCTCGTCAAAGCCTGCTTACTCCCTCTCCTTCCCCTCATATCTGCTATTATTCACTCTTCACTCACCACTGGAACTGTTCCTGCTTCCTTCAAAGTTGCTGCTATTACCCCAATTCTGAAAAAAACTGGTCTAGATCCCAACAACTTTAATAATTTTCGTCCTATCTCCAATCTACCATTTCTCTCAAAAATCCTTGAAAAAATAGTTGCTTCACAAGTCCATCTTCACCTAACTGATAATAACCTTTACGAACAGTTCCAGTCTGGCTTTCGTCCTTTACATAGCACTGAAACTGCTCTTATAAAAATAACAAACGACCTTCTTATAGCAGCTGATTCTGGTCTCCTCTCCATCCTTATCCTTCTTGATCTGAGTGCAGCTTTTGACACCATCTCTCATCCCATTCTCCTTAGCAGATTAGCTTCTATTGGTCTCTCTCACACTCCACTAGCCTGGTTTAAATCATACCTATCTGACCGCACTCAGTTCATTCAATTAAAATCCTTCACTTCTCAGCTTTCTCCTTTATCCACTGGGGTGCCCCAGGGATCTGTCCTCGGGCCCCTTCTTTTCATCATCTACCTTCTTCCACTCGGACATATTTTTCGTAAATATAATATTCAGTTCCACTGCTACGCCGATGACACCCAGCTCTATCTCTCTACCAAACCTGACTCTACTCTTCCTCCACCCTCCCTCATCCTCTGTCTAGCTGAACTTAATTCTTGGTTCTCCTCCAACTTTCTTAAACTCAACAGCAATAAATCGGAACTTCTTCTGGTTGGCACTAAACGACTGCTATCCAGAATTAACAATTTCTCTCTCACCATCAATAACTCGCTGGTCCCTATCTCTCCCTCTGTGAAAAGCTTGGGTGTCATTCTCGATAGCACATTATCCTTTAACTCACATATCAATAATATTACACGTGCAGCATATTTCCAACTCCGTAACATTAATCGCCTCCGCCCCTTCCTCACACCTCACGCCACTGCCATTCTCATCCATAATCTTGTTATCTCTAGAATTGACTACTGCAACTCATTATTATTTGGCCTCACACAAAAATCTATCAACAAGCTCCAACGTGTCCAGAACTCTGCTGCCCGTATTATTACTAGGACTTCTTCTACCCACCACATCTCCCCAATCCTGAAGCAACTTCACTGGCTCCCGGTCAAATTTCGCATCGATTTTAAAATAATTCTGTATACATTCAAGGCTATTCACTCTCTCTCTCCACCGTACCTCTCTGACTTATTACAGATGAAGCTCCCATCCCGCTGCCTCAGATCTTCATCTTCTCTTTCTCTCTCTGTTCCCTCTGCTCGTCTGATCACAATGGGAGGGAGGGCCTTTAGCTGCTCTGCCCCTCGACTTTGGAATTCCCTACCCCCGGACCTCAGAAATATTAGTTCATTCTCTCTTTTTAAGTCCACCCTCAAAACTCATCTGTTTAAAATTGCCTATTCTTAAATTTCTGTATGTTTTAACTTTTATCTTCTATTTTTACCATTGTGTATATTTCCAGTTTTTATCTGTTGTACAGTGTCCTTGGGTGCTTTGAAAGGCGCTATTTAAATAAAATGTATTATTATTATTATTATTATTATTATTACCTGCAAACATACGGATACACTAGGGCTGCTCAATCGGATTTTAATCTCGATTACGATCTGAGCTTTCAACGATCATTAAAAATGACTGAGCCGATTATTAGCCCCTCCCTCGTGCTTCACTCTCGCGCTGCTCCGTGTGGCAAATCAAGCGCACCTCTTTCGAACACGTGTCACAACAATTAAGAGCAGCGGTCTCCAACCTTTTTTGCGCCACGGACCGGTTTATGCCCGACAATATTTTCACGGACCGGCCTTTAAGGTGTTGGATAAATACAACAAAATAAAACCAGTACCGGTACCGAAAAAAAGAAGAGTTATTCATAACACACGTGAAAAGACCCAGGAAAACCGAGTAAACGATAAAAACGATAACAAAATAACACTGAAAACCGATAAAAACCCTGAAAACCATATATTTCACACCTGAGCCTCAACTCTCGCGGCCCGGTACCAAACGACTCACGGACCGGTACCGGTCCGAGGCCCGGGGGTTGGGGACCGCTGATTAAGAGGACCCGAGGGAAGCTCGGAAAGCTAAGCAGTAGTTATTTGGAGAGGAGAGTGACTGCCGTTGGTTGAACAGAGAGGTAAAAAAAACTTCAGTGGTGTGGAAACTTTGCTACGGTGTCGTAGCTGCACCACAGAGCAACACTGCAAAGTTCACTAAACATAGATGTTTACATTTTTCATTTATTTCTTATACTGCAAACATTTGCACTGTTATCAGTATTTGCACTATTTTATATTATTTTTTGACAATCTTTAAAGTCATTATTCAACACATTGTTATTGTTAAATAAATATCGTCAAATAATCGAGATCTCAATGTCAGTGAAAATAATCGTGATTATCATTTGTGCCATAATCGAGCAGCCCTAGGATACACCCATACAAACATACACGCACACACATACATGTATGTATAAATACATGTATGCATGCGTACATAGAGACATGTCTCCACATACACATACATGCCATGGCTCGCTGACTGGGAGTGCCGAACTGAGCTCCACAGGAATGAATCCAAAAATGTTACATTTGAATGTTTCAGATCATCAACAAAATGTTCATATTAGACAAAGACAACACAAGTAAACACAACATGCAGGTTGTAAATGTAGCTATTTATTCTTATTAGATTTATAATTCAGCCCATCGGAGGGTTTTCAAGTCTGAACCACCTTTTTAAGTCACAGCACCAGCTTGAATAGACCACTCAACAGCCCCTCAGAGGTGAACTAGCTGGTGTGTTTTTGGATCATTGAACACATGTTGATGACATTGATGGTCAGGGATGCAGAGCAGATGCAAAGCCACAGCAAACCACAAAGAGAAGCCCAACAAAGAACCTGGTGTCTGTATTTTTAGATTTTAAGGTTTTTTGATGAAGACAAAAACAAGGACAGCTTCCTCCAGGGAGAAGCTAGAAGCTGCCTCCTGCAGCTATAAATAGCAAGGCTTCAGGAAATCTCACTCTATATCAGGAGTATGGAAACTGATGGGATGGCGTGCACCCTGCTTAATATTTTGGAGGACTAATTGCAGCATCTCAGTCATCAATGAGGAAGTAAAGCAGGAAGCCGATCGATGCACTGTGATCGATGATCTAGGTATAAAGTAAACTGCCTTTAATGGTAAATATTATTAATGTATATACAGACCATAAATATTTAAACAGGCACATAGTTTTGTTCTTTAAGGTTAACAAAACCATGATAACGGTGTCTACGTTACAGGACATCTCAATGTGAATAACTGGTAAGTGCTCTATTCTTAGGAAACCGTGGCCTTTCTGTCGGTTTGGATCTGCTGATGAGACTTTGGTCTATATAAATAGACTGACTATGGCATAATCGTGACTTTTGTCATCACAGAAGTGATGGGAGCATTCAGAGACTAAAAATAAAGCTGTGGAAGAGCAAATAGTGTGCACAATTCATCTGATCGCAGAGAAGCAGTGAAAAACCCACAGAAAGTAAAAGATAGACGTCCTAAAAACTGGTGCAATTCAGTATAATATCATTGCATGTTTTGTTGCAATGGAGCAAACAACAACAGTACACTACTTTGCTGGGACTAAAGTATCTCACATATAACATGGATGCTGTAAAATGTGATTGTGACATCCTTGACGTATACACAGGAGTACAGAAGTAAAACAGCAGGAGTGTTAGCTCTACAGAGGAAAAGACACGCCTGTTACGTCCCTTACTACCTGCTTCTTGTCACCACATCGCCCGGTAGGATGGTTTCGACTCTCTCTGTAAGTGTACATCTCACTCTAGACTCTGGCTAACCCATTCTCTCCTCCCTCCGCAGCATTCCTACCAGCCCACCTATGGCTGTGCCACATTATACCGTTCACGGTAATACTGGTTTAATGTTGGGCAACGATAAAAAAATAAAATATCGCGATACAATATGGGTAAAACGCGGATGCGCAGTGCCTTTGTTTTCATGCACGCATGGCCGAAAAAGCATGGTGGCGACAGGGAAGGGGGAAAGTGGATCGTTGAGTGAAACGGATGAACCAGAACTGGTTTGTAAAAATGCTGCAACGTAACTGGTTTGGTGTTTGTCCGTCAGATACACAACAAAGCACTATTTTTTTGTAGAACATGCTAGCGGGCCGTCGTTATTGCCGTATTTGTTGGACTAAGGTGCTCGGAAATCTGGGAGTAATCTGGGTCCTAAACTCCGTCTGCTTCAGGTCCCAAAGTCAAACGAACACTGCAGCACATTGAGAGTTAAAAACTAAATTCTTTCAACTTTAATAAAATGATCAGTGTTGCTGCTTTACCAGATGTAACAATTAAGTTTAACATCCAGGCATCCATGAAAACAGAATTTATTATATTTAATGGAGTTAGAAGTTAGCAGGAACTAGTGCAAGTTAGCTCGCTAGTTTTGCTAGTTACCTAAACATGATATAGCATGTTCTGACAGAGATTTCTGAAAAAGTTCAAACGTACAGCTCTGCTGTCACTTTAGTCAACAACTGAGATAATCCATCCACAATACGAGGTTAATCATTAATATACTGCAACAACACAGGAATAGAGCTGCTGTGATAGAATACAGCATTAATGAATCAATGGTACAGAAGTGGAGGAAGCAAGAAGAATGAGTTGAATAGTTTGATTTATCTGACTGCTTTGTTTCTTGTGCCTTATAATCCCGTGCAGCTTATGGTCCGAGAAATACATATTTGACTTTTTTATTTGGCACACTGCAGTTTAATGTTGCAAAGCACCTCTTTTTAACTTCAGTGGATATTATACATGGTTATGCTCAGGATATGTCAGCCCATTTCTACTGGAAATGCCTTTTGGTTAAACTTTCAGCAAGGAATTTGCATTTACACTGTTAAATCTTTACATACCTTTAATGCACATGAAAAACAGCTGCTTGTTTAAGTGAAAATAAATGGATGGGTTTTTTGCACTAGTAAAGTTGTGGAGTTGTATTTTGTCTCGCATCAATTATATTGTCAGTTATATTGTTATTGCAAATTTTCAAATATATGTCGTGATAAATATTTTTGGCCATATCGCCCTGCTCTAAGCCCACCCATTTAATCCAAGCCCATATGTATTTCTCTGTAGTTTGTAAATAAACATTTTCACTGCACCATCTGCTCCTGAATCCAGAATCCTCCTATGCCATGACAGAACATCTAAATCAGCAACATTTTGGACTCTTCTGAAGCACTTTCTATCACGCTGTAAGCACCTGAGAGATGAGTTGGTATCTACGGATGAAACGAAATCATTTGAAGAACTTTACATTAGCCTTGAGAATAGTTTCATAACTTGGCCAACTCCAGGCCTCGAGGGCTGGTGTCCTGCAGGTTTTAGATCTCACCCTGGGTCTACACACCTGAATCAAATGATTAGTTCATTACCAGGCGTCTGGAGAACTTCAAGGCATGTTGAGCCATTTAAATCAGCTGGACACGTCTAAAACCTGCAGGATGCTCGTGGCCTGGGTTTGGACACCACTGCCATAACTGAATACTGAAAGAAACTACAAGTCACGATCAGCTTCCTCATCAAGAACAATGTGAGAAGTCAGTGCAGCTGAGCAGACTTACTCAGGAGGAGTGATAGAGAAGGACTGAAGAATGGCCACATCAATTCTCCCTGTGCGATAACACAGGTGGATCCTGCAAAACGAGTGTGTTGTCTCTAGTACAACATATAACAATTCTGGGTTTATCTCTGGACTCCATCTCTTTTACATCACTCTGTCAGAGGAGAGATTCAATCGGGCATACTGGGCATTTGCCCGGTGGGCCGACGGTGATTCTTCGTTTTTATGGGTCGATGGGTTTTGTTTTGTTTGTTTGTTTTGTAACGGCATGAGCAATGGAAGGTGGCGGATTGGCCAGATGCTGGACGATGTGTAAAAATAACTCTGTTGTTTGGTGGTGGCTATGGCGGAGCTTCCACAGTAAGAAGTTATGACCTGCAGTCTATCTGGGTCAGATATAGACCAAGCTTAGTTGTAGCTATTTTCGTTGTGCTGACTTTTTACTGTCAGTTCCAATAACTCGTACTGCGTGCTAGCTAGCATGACTGGGTGGGTGCTATGATGTTACTGATAGTGAACTTTATTTTGTTCATAAGGTTAGTTAGTAGAGTTGCCAACCGTCCCGTAAAAAACAGAATCATCTCGTATTCAGAGAAAATATTACGGGTTTCGTATTGAGGTGAAAAGGAACAGTTTGTCCCGGACTTCAGCTACAATGAAAAAGACACAAAGCTGGATTTATTCTGTCATTACGCTGCACAGCTGCCTCTTCTTCTCTCATTCTCTCCCCTCCCTCTCCTGTTTCTACTTCAATCATGAAACTGATCAATGATCAGCTGATCGGCTCTCTTGTTTGTTTATCGCCCACTTTGCGCCAGAAAGAGGAAACCAGCGGATGTCGCGCTAAACAACAGCAGCACGTTTGATCAGCTGTTGTTAGAATTTATTTAATATTACTTTCTAGTATCAGCTGATGTTTGCTGGAGCCACAGCTGTAAAGCTGCTGGTCATGATATGGTTTGGATATGTGGTGAGAGGGAAACATGAAGATGAAACCAGGAGATGTCCTTACTGAATCATCAGAGCTGAACAGGTGATGGAGAAACAGGTTTACCTTTTAGGTGACATGGATGAGTTGAAGTTATGAACTGTTTCTGAGAGACAAATAACACCAGGATCCTTTTTTATGTAGCTGACAGCTGGTAACTGTGCAGGGGCGGGTCTAGCAAAGTGTTGCCAGGGGGCAGGTAGGGCATTAACAGGGAGAGGGGGGCACAAAGAAACACTTTCTTATTCTCATTTAAAATGTCTCGCTTTTAATAAGTAATTATCTGAATCTTATGACCAAAGTTTTTATCTGATGTAAAATGTATAGAAATCATACATATACCAACAAGACTGTACATCACTGTCACAGCAGCGTTTGTTTTCATTCAAAGGCTTTATGGCTCTTCCTATAATACCTGGTGGGCCGGTCTCTAGTCAAAATGCCAATTTTTTTGTCCCAGTCAAGCCATGCTCACAGCATTCCTGACTCTTTTTCGCCTGCACAAAACAGTCCCCTTTAGATTATGCCTTTGGCTACTGGGTATGATGGCCTCGGCCATCCTGGTAGTCTGGCTTGGCTGTTTAAGAGGGTTTCAGCGCTGGGTGGTTTCTTCAGGCGCTTCCTACTGTTCTTGTGAGGATTGACAATACCACCATGGGGGCTTATATTAGCCATCAGGGAGGGATGCATTCATGCTAACAGCAGCAAACATTTGTCCCTGGTAACACTATCCCAGGCAGGGTGAACTGTTTCCTTGATCTTGCACTCATAGGGGTCTTCTGAATTAAATTGAATTGAGGAGCAGACACAGACTGTTTTATATGAGATCCTTCTCATGCACTTCAACAGTCTTATTCATCATCGAGTCTTAAATGATCCTGTTATGACCAATGACTGCTCGACTGTGTCAAAGAGCTACTTCCACAGTGTGGAGAAGCCATAATTCTGACTCCACGCCAAATAAAAGGGGGGAACCCTCCCAGGGATTGACACCTAACAGTTAAATAGTTAAAGGATTAAACTTCTCTTTCCTTTCTTTAAACAAAAAAATATTTTCAAGAAACTATTCAAAGGTCCCAAATATCTTATTTCACTCAGGGGAGGAAGGCAGACGAGAGGCAGCTGTGTCATTATGGCGTTTGTATCCTGCTGCTACTGGGACCAGTTACAGTTCCTTTCACTAACACACACACACACACACACACACACACACACACACACACACACACACACACACACACACACACACACACACACACACATTCTAGTTTTGATATCTTAGTGAGGACACCTAGTTGACATGATCCTTTTCCTAGCCGCTCACTGTAACCATCAATAATGGATGGTTAACGCTCAACCTAAACCTAACCATAACCTAACTGTAACCCTGACACTAGAACCACATTGTGAGTCTCAAACTCGTGAGGCACTTTTGTCCTCATAAATGACTGTTGGTCCCCACAAGTATAGTAACATTCCAATTCTTGGTCCCCACAGAGACATCTAAACAGGTACACACACACACTTTCATGTATTTTTGTCCACAGTATAAAAGCTGTTTGGGGCTGGGAGGAATCAAGTCCGTCCATGGCAACTTTCCCCGACTGCCTTCCACATTCTTTGAGTGCTTGCCTTGTCTGCTCGCTCTGGCGCTTTAATGACTTCCTTCAAATGGTACCAACACTTCAGCAACGACTGCAACATCATTTTTTCCATCTTCACAGCCCTGGAACCATTGGACAGTATCATCTATTACATGGAAAATATTAAAACAGCTCAGCTCACAAAAGCAGGGAAACTTTGGGTGCAAACATGTGGAGACCACTAATTCATTTGCTGCATGTTGCCTCTGCTCAGTAGAACATGGATCTACATGTTCACTCCTGCACTGGCCAAAGCTGGTAGTGGTACTGCTTAGACTCTTTGAGTGCTAACATTGGTGCTCCAATCATTTGGTGTGGCTCTAACGGTGTGATTCAGACTGAGCAGACCTGGTGCATTTTGAATCAAAACTGCAGAGTCATTTTACTATTATTTAATAAGGAAGAACAGAGAAGAGTCCATGACCACGTTATATCAGTAAAGATGTTGTGTCTGCATGAGAGTAGACTGTCTCTGCAGGCAGCATAACACCCAAACAGAGCAGACAGCCTGTTCATCCTGAGCTCGCCAAGGTCACCAAAGGTCAGGCGGACAAAAACCTGCAGTCTTAACAAAGCCACAGGCAAAGACACTCTTTATTATCAACTATCTAATAAAACGCAAAACAGCCAAGAAGTGAATCTGCCATGAATTTCACAACTTTACAAGCTAAGAAATAGACACTGAGCTTTATATTGATTAAATATGTTAAATAGATATTAAATTAAATATAGATCCTGATAAATGCCTCATTAATTTTTCATCATAGAATTACTGTTGAAACAACCCCTTATCCATGTTTGATGCCCTGCAATGGACTCA
This sequence comes from Copadichromis virginalis, assembly GCF_057382275.1. Classification (NCBI taxonomy): domain Eukaryota; kingdom Metazoa; phylum Chordata; class Actinopteri; order Cichliformes; family Cichlidae; genus Copadichromis; species Copadichromis virginalis. The sequence continues at coordinate 8,998,849 of NW_028188589.1, forward strand.
CAGCCAACTGTAGAAAGCAGCCCAATCAGAGGCACTTTTTCTTTGACCCAGTTTATACTAAGTGGAGATATTATCTGAATTTCAGGAGTGGGACCACACCTCATTCTCGCCGCCTCAGTTTATATATGCCCCCTTCACCAATACCCTCTGTTCTCATTTTCATGCCCACCTGGAGCCCAGGAGCCGCTGCCGGTCCTCTTTGAGGCCTTCCCCACATTGCAGCACCAGTACACGCTCCCTCATCCATCATCGCTCATCGTAACTGAGGATGTGGTCCCAGCTAGTGAAATTGCTAGTAAAAATGTTAATGTGATAAACTCACCAGCTATTGGCTCACTGACATCCAGTACAAGAAGGCCAGGCTTACCAAAACATACAGTTTGATTTGTGCGCTCTGCTGCTGCACACAAATACTGTCCAACACAAGGAATTCAGCCTGGATTTACACTCGTCCCAGTGTCCTATGGCAGGTCAGCTCTATCACAGGCAAGGACAGCTCTGACGCTTCAGAAGTGTTATCAAAATAAATAAATAAATAAACAAAATAGAAATAACATACTAGTTTGGATCAAAAGCCAGACTAAGTTTTAAGATGCAATTTAAAAGACTGGATGGACTCGGAGGAACGAATATAAAGAGGGAGGTTACTCCAGAGTCTGGGAGGTACGACAGCAAAGGCCCGATCCCCTCTGGACTTCAGACGAGACCTCGGTTGCGTCAGGAGCATTTGATTGGAAGATCTAAGTGCCTTATTAGGGATGCACAAATGGAGGCGCTCGCGTAGATAGCTGGGAGCTAAATTGTTTAAAATTTTAAAGGTAAGCAAAAGAATTTTGAATATTGGTACGATATTCAACAGGGAGCCAACGTAGGTTGGCTAAAACTGGTGTGATGTGGGCATAATTTCTAGTTCCAGTTAAGAGACGCGCAGCTGCATTTCAAACTAACTGGAGCCGGTGAATAGAGGAAGGTGGGAGGCCCGAGTAGAGGGAATCACAGTAGTCTAATCTGGAAGTGATAAGACCATGAATGAGTTTTTTAAGGTCCTTCAAAGGGAGGTATGGCTTTGCTTTAGATATCTGACGCAGCTGGTAGAAACTGTTTTTTACCACAGAGGAGGTCGATTTCTTGAGCTGTCCAGGAAAACACCAAGGTTTCTAACAGTGAGTGAGAGATGGCTACCAAGGGACCCTAAGGCAGTTGTTCCAGCGGGGTGTGACTATCAAAAACTATAACTTCTGTCTTATCCTCGTTCAGTGTGAGAGACGTGACCACGTTTGGACCTCATTTAGACAGTCAAATAGGGGTTCCAGAGACGTAGAGACATCTGATGTCAAAGGGAAATAAATTTGTATGTCGTCGGCGTAGCAGTGAAAGGAAATGTTATATTTTTTAAGTATTACTCCCAAAGGCAGCATGTACAAGGAAAAAGAGAACTGGGCCGAGCACAGATCCTTGAGGCACACCACAATGGGGCAGAGGCCAAGGAGTGTTGCCCCATGGCTACGGAAAACGACCTCTCTGACAGATGAACCAAGATAAAGCTATAACTTTAAGACCAACGACATGTTCTAGAGATGAGAATCTTGTGGTCGACTGTGTCAAAGGCAGCAGTTAGATCTAGTAAAACTAAAACAATGGCCCACAGGTAGAAGAAGATCATTAAAAAGCCTAACTAACGCTGTCTCAGTGCGATGGCGAGGTTTAAAGCCAGACTGACTTTCACTGATACCGTTAGTATCAAGGAAGGACTGAAGTTGTTTTAGAACCACGTTTTCCAGAATTTTGGATATAAGAGGGAGTTTGGAGATCGGTCTGTAGTTAGAGCACTAGGGTCAAGATCCTTTTTCTTTATAATGGGTTGCACGACAGCGCGCTTAAATACTGACGGTGCACAACCTGATGACAGGGATACATTTAGTAAAAGTTGGATACAGGGACCGATAGTGTGCAAAGCTTCCTTAAGAAAACGAGAGGGAACGATATCACGGGGGGAGTTAGAGATGATCACTTATAGCTGTTAAATGAGAATAAGACAGTGGATTGAACTGTTGAAGGACAGTCAAGCATTCAGGGACTGGAACAGAGTCAGAAACTAACAACGACTCAAGATGAGAGAGACGCCCTCAGAACTTAAATTTTGTCAGTGAAATATTTAAAAAAATTATCACGAAGTACAGGAGAGGCATCCCTACAAGTAAAGGGGCAAGGGTTTATCGAGGAATTACAAATACTAAAAAGGGCTCGGGGATTATGGCAGTTAGACCAAATAATACCAGAGAAGGAGGCAGATTTAGCAGCTTTAACAGACTTTTGATACCTAGATAGACATTTACGAAGCATGTCCAGAGAGACATGGAGTTTATCTTTTTTCCATTTTCGCTCAGCGCGCCGACATCCACGCCTAAGGGCGCCGGTAGGGTCATTACGCCAGGGTTGGCGTAACAATTTGGCACTTTTTGTCCTCAGAGGTGCCACCGAATTAAGAATGTCGGCGCATGTAGTATTAAGAAGGTTGGCAAGTTCCTCCGCTGATAAATCTGCAATACCATTAACATCAGAAAGAGGAGAATCAAGAAAAGCAGCAGTGAAATGAGCAAGTGACTGAGAGCTCATCGAGCGCGTTTGCCGTAGAGAACCATCACTATACAAATCAACATTGTTAATAACAGTATTAAACAAAACCGGAAAATGGTCCGAAATCCCGAAGTCCTTAATGTCCGTGATGCAGATATCCAAACCACGGGACAGTACCAAGTCGAGTGTGTGACCTTTTGTGTGAGTTGGATCACTTACGAACTGGGTGAGATTAAACGAATTCATAAGAGCAAGGAAGTCTTTGACTAGTGAGCCGTCCTCGCAACAAACGTGGAAGTTAAAATCACAAAGAATTAAAATACGATCATAGCGTAAGACGACACTCCCCAGTAAGTCAGCAAATTCAGAAATAAAATCCGTAACAAATTTCGGGGGGCGATACACCACAGCGCAAAGAAATGAGGTTCAGTTCAGTTCCAATAACTGCACCTCGAAGCTGGGGTACATGATGACAGCGGCCGACATCGAAATTTGTTTTTAAAAACTGAAGCTGGCCCTCCACCTCTGTCAGTGGACCGGGGTGAGCTCAGAAAGGTGAATCGGGTTGGTTCTGAGAAAGAAAAGAACTCACCAGGGCAAAGCCAAGTTCAGTCAAGGATAAGAAGTCCAGCCCGGATGAAAGAATCAGCATACAGAGTCCTGAAGCTGGCAGCATGGTGTTCAGAAAACAGCCTGGGACTGGGAGGTCATTGTCAATGTCAGGAGGCACTGACTTGGCCCCCCTCTACATCAACGGGGAGCGTGTGGAGAGGGTCCACACCTCCCGGTTCCTTGGTGTCCTCATCTCTGCTGACACCTCCTGGACAGACAACATCTCAGCGGTCGTCAAGAAGGCCCAACAGCGGCTGCACTTCCTGAGAGTCCTCAGGAAGTACAAGCTGAACTCCAACCTGCTGCTGACCTTCTACCGCTCGTCCATTGAGAGCCTGCTAACCTACTGCATCACAGTATGGTACGGCAGCTGCACTAAGGCGGATAGAGGCTTCAGAGTGTGGTCAAGACAGCACAGAAGATCATCGGCTGCCCTCTCCCCTCCCTGAAGGACATTTATTCCTCCCGCTGCCTCAGCAGAGCAGCAAACATCATCAAGGACAGCTCCCACTCTGGTTTCAACATGTTCAGCCTGCTTCCCTCAGGGAGGCGCTACAGGTGCATCAGCAAGGAGACCCACAGACCCATAACCAGCCTGAACTCACACATGATAAACACAGTTCCACCCCCCAATCTAGGACCTCTACACACAGACTACACAACTATCATCACCACTGTGCAACACTTAATTTAGGTGCAGTAACCCACACTGTAATATATAGCACTATGTTTTGTTTCTATATTTGTAGATAGTGCTGCAGAACTGTGCAACTCACCCCCCTTTCTTTCCCACGTCTGCACTGAATAGGAGATGCTCTGAAGCTTATTGTGCATGTGTGTAGTGACAATAAAACGCATTCTATTCTGTTTTTGTTCACATGCTAAGTTCAGCATTCAAAATCTTGGTGTAATGTTTGAGTCTTCTCTGAGTTTCAACTGTGTAAAATCTTTATCTCACTCCTAACATTTCTAAACATGGTCTCCTCTGCTGCACTGGAAGAAATTATCAATGCGTTTCCATCATTGCATTTAGATTAATGTACTGGCCTCTGTGGATTAGAGAAACCACCAAGGCTCTGCACCAGTCTACAGCTGACTCTGTCCATTCTTTTAAAAAGCAGGTCAAAACCTTTTTGTTTAAACAGATTTTCTGTTAAGAAGTTTTTGAAAATTCGTAGTTATTTATTTTTAAAACTACAGGTTTATGTTATGTTGGCACTTAATGGGTTTTTTGTGATGGTTTGTCTGTGAAAACTTCTTTACAATCACTAAAAACCAAAGAACACCACCCCCACAGTAAAGCGGTGGAAACATGGGTCATTTTTCTGCTAAGAGCACAACATGACCTCCCTGCATGGAGGGGCCAATAGACAGGACCGCGTATCGTACTGTGACGAGGAACCTTCGTCCCATGAAGATGGATGTTCAAGCATGACGATGATCCAAAACATCGTGTCGAGGTAACAAAGCAGTGGATGAAAATAAGAGTGGCCTATCGAGTCTTCCACTCATCACCTCCAGCTGGTGACGGCAGATGGCTGCCCCTCACCGAGCCTGGGGTTACTTCTTCTTCTCTGTAATGTTGTAGGGTATTTACCTTATAAATATGAAATATATAAATATGAAACATGTCAAAACAAAGCAGAGACAGCGATCAGTGATAACTGATTCTCAGTGCTGGAGATAAGGATGTACGGTAACCTTCAACATTACACATCCTGTGGACACATACTGTTTGATCTATTGTTAGCATAAAGACGCTGACAGGTGCAGATGAATGAGCCCCTGATTTCTTCAGCCTACAGCAGACAGACTGTCAGGAGTTAGCTGCAGGACTGCAGAGCGTATGCTTGGTTTCATGTTGCGTTGTTGTTTTTAGCCTGACAGATGCCAAATGATCTGTCTGATCAAACGGGCGATTGTGGAAGAACACAAGCGCTTTGTCCTCTGGAGGCTGCTGACCTTCTCTGGCCACACAAACTGCTACACACTCACACTGACATTAACCTGTCAATGTGGTACACCACTCTATACTTCACATATCTTGGTTGTCCTCATTTACACGACAAACTCTTAAATAGACACACACAGTGACACTGTACGCCACCCCGAGAGGCCCAGCGTGGCACGCTACTGGTGTGTCACATGCTCAGAGTCCAAACAGCCTCTGTGAACCCACACTGCTGCAAATATGTCGCCAGCACCTCCAGATTCAAATCAGTGTGTCATTGAGCAACAGAGGTTAGCAAAGGTGTCCCAGTCCAAATATGGTGTAACAGCAGGAACATGTGGGACATTCCTTTCTTATGACTTCATAAACTCAGCTACTGGGAGATTAATCCAGCGTGGTGTGGCAGCTTTGATCGTAGACCAAAAATGTGCAGTCCAAAAAGATCCCAGCGTAATCAAAACAGGCCGTCCTTTGGCGTCCACCGGGCAGTGTTTTGTAAATAATGTGTGTTTATCATTTATATGGGAATATAAAGAACTAGTTTTAGCTGTTCTACATAAACAGCATATCCCAAATATCATCAAAACAGAAAATTAGAATAAGAGCTTTCAAATCCAATTTATCGGCACAATTATTTCAATTTACTTAAATGTGCTCCGAGGGCTAACAGGCTGTTTAGATCACAGGGACATGTTACATAATGAAGTAATGAATGTCATTTCTAACTGTTTGATTTTAAAAAGTATGTTTGATAAATGTGGGACAAGGACAAGCATGTAATGGGATTAGTGGGGATACATTCATGGAGGAGAGGAGAAGTCCTAAAGCTAGCTAATGAAAGGACAGCAAACTAACACAGAGGAAGAGGTCAAGGCAGAACAACAAAGATTTCTTTGCAGGGTGAGATGAGGAAGGGAGGAGAGTAACCACTGTGATCACCCAGAAGAGAATGACTCAGGTCTGTGTCCAGTCTCCCCAAATCAGCATGACACAGCAAACTAAGCTACATAAATCTCTGAATTACCAGCTGAGCCACTAATCCAGGCGGTATGACACTCGCCAAACTGCTAGTTCTGTGATATTTTACCACCGAGCATAAAAGTGCTTACAGGAAAGGCCAGGAAAGAATAAGCCATGAATACAGAGTTTAAATCATAAGAATATTTTATAACGTTTAACATTACGCAGAAGCATTTCATATTCATGAAACGCTTTCAATTAAAAGAAAACATCGAAACAGGTAATAAGGACACACCCAACATGCTCAACACCCACTTTAGTACTTCCTACTCAGCAGTTTCAATTACTGGTTAAAGCAAATGTGTTAGAAACTTAAAGCACGTAAAGAATCTGCTCAAGTCAAACAAGACATCAGACAACACATCACCAAGAAGGCAAGTTTAAAGCAGTCCTACAGAAAGGTTTCAAAACTCACTCCCACAGCTTGATTCCAAGGATGTTAGATTCCTATCGGGCCTTTTCTACTGTTAATGTTTAAGCTAAATGACAACTTTGTTTGTCCACTGTCAGCATTCGAAACAACTTCTACAGGGTTTAATGGAGCACACAGATTTGACTTTTTACAAAAGCACTCAATGAGCTGTAGTAATGAAGAATTGTATCACAGTACGTTTTGTCATATCCTGTCTAAGATGTTTTTTCTTGCATGAGCCTAAGCACTCATTTATACTCGTATCCAATACAACTGATTTCGGTTTTATGCTTCCTAAAACCCTTAAAATTCCTTGTCAACGTCTTTTAGTTTAACCAATCCTAAAGAAAATCAAGCTTTGCTGCTCTACTCTATTTCCCGTTCCCTGCAACATGTGTGTGGATGCTGAATGAGACGGGTGGAGGGATGAGCGCTACATGGTTGTGTTTGAGCAGGAGGGCCGGATGATGAATGGGCTTTTATAGACATGCTGTTCGTTTACGGAGGCTTGTAGGCGATGATCTCTTTAGTGTAATATGAAAAGGAAACAGACACATCGTGATATCACAAACACAATCCTACATTTGTGCCAACCTAATAAAATAATATGCAGTACTGTGTGAAACTCATCAAGTGGCCTGAACTAAAAGTTCTCCAGCAAGTTTAGTAGCATTGCTACTTGAGATCGTTCATGTTGCAGCCAAGAACTTCACTGATAACTGCTGCCATGGTGTAAATCAGCTGGTTGGTTCCAGCGATGGTCACACTAGGGACTGTCCACTGCAGTAAAACTCTGCATTATCACTCCGTTACCTGCTGCAAGCACTGCCACAGTCTGATTTTCTTTCATCACTACCTGAATTGTTTGACTAAAAGGAAAAAGAAATGGCAGATGTCCTTCTCTACAGGGGCAGAACTGTTGGCAAACTGTTCACCACCCCCCAACCGCCCTGTCTGTCATCACTCCACTAGCATTGCTGTTTGTAATTATATTCACTCCACTTTTACACACCTGTACATAATATCCTAAAAGCCACAAATCAATTAGAACCCTGCTCTGTTTGGTAATGAACTGTGATAAAACAAATATCCCCTGCCTATGAAAAACCATAGGCTTCCCAAGGGAGTCATGAGTTCATAATGTTCATGTTCATAAACACTGAAAGCTGACATGGAGTAGGTCCCAGGCCCTGAACTCCATAAGCAAGAAAATGGATTGATGTATAAATACACACACACATATATACAAATATATTAGGGGTGCAACGATAAACAAAATTCACGGTTCGGTTCGATACTTTGGTGTCAGGTTCGATATTTTTTCGATACAAAAAAAATGTTCATGCCTTTTTAATTTGTCAGTTATTAAAATTATAAATATATATTTTAACTCAAAAGTACAGTTTTTAAATTTAATGTTGCTGAAACAACAAAGTAATAAAAAATAAATAAATCTATCTGATGGAGGAATCGCTCATCTTTGGAAAAGAGAGTTTATTACAGAGAAATGGCTCTTTCAAAATAAAAGCTCTACTATACGCTTCTTCTGGGCTATATTCTCAGCAGCATATTAAACATATCAGGTCCCCATAAGGAGAATCCTGTGCTAACGGCTGTCTAAATGACTCGGGTAAAGTTTGTAGCATGCTGCTTGTTGTTTTGTCTGCTTCCACTTGTCTTTGCACCAGGATGATGTCGGAGTAAATGTGCAGTCATATTCGTTGTGTTCCCACTAGTGCTGTCAGCGTTAATCTGAAATGACCTTAACGCCACAACACGGCAAATCTCCGTTAACAAGCTACCGCGGATCGCCCCGTGCGTGGGGCTGGACGGCGTCAACACGTTAACGAGCTAACTGCGCTAACACACTAGTTCCCACCCATGTAATTAAGCATTGCATGGCACATCCAACATACTGTTTTACTTTAGTCCATGACGCGCTTACCTTCAGGGTCATACGTCACATGAAGACCAAAATAGTTCCAAAGGCCAGATCTGAATGAGGGTGGGGGAGGTTCAGTTTGCCATGTTGCAACGAGCTTAACTTCTGTCTGCTAGCTTGCCCTGCGCTCAGTGGATCTGTGCTCGACAGTGCAGCCTAGGCGGAGTAGTCGAACACAGATCCACTGAGCGCTCAACACAGACAGCATCTGCAGAAGGAAAGTTGATGAAATAAATTAAAAATGTTGTATTGTTCGATACATATGTGTACTGAACCGAAAGCACTGTATCGAACGGTTCAATATCGATACGAGTATCGTTGCACCCCTAATATATGTGTATATATATATATATGTGTGTGTGTGTTTCTGTGGTTCAGCATTATGATGCTGAACCACATCATAATGAATAAATGGATAAATTTCCAAAATCCCGGAGCAATGCAAATTAGCCGGTGAGAGGTAAGGAGCTCTGTCATTGGTTAGACAGTCTTAGCTTTGCACCTATACCAAAGGCCATTCAGCCTCTGTGTTTACACTCTGCCTACACAGATGTTGGACATGAGACGACACAGGAAAAGGATTTTTGATGTGAGGTTTTTATTGAGATTTTATTTCTTTTTTTTCTGATTTGAAGTATTTATTAATGGAATAATTATTTATTTTCAAATACTGATTTATAAATATTTATTTTATTTTATTTTATTTTTTTTGCCTGTCCCGTTTGGCTCTTTTGCATCACAATTGTTGTCTAAAGGCAAAGAAAGATGCCCAACGGATTTACTTTACCAAATTGACCATCCCAGCCTTGCCGTAATGGTCCATTTGATTCACCTTTTATTGTTTATTTTATTTTCACTTACTGAATACGGGACAGACTTGACTGGGGGAAAGAAGGGGAGAAAGAAAGAGAAACAGCTGAGAAGAGGGACGGGGGAGAAGGGCAAAAAACAAAAACCAACAGAATTTTATTTTAAATTAAATTACTAGATAATAAATTACTTTTGTATTGAATAAATAAAATAACTTAAAAATGAATTTGTAAATTAATATTTTATCGCACAATTCATTGTTTAAGCAAAGAACTTTTTATTTCAATGCGCTGGATCTTCTGGTCCTCTGCACATAAGTGGATTTCCATTTAGACTTTATATAGACAACAACTCAAAGTGCTTTACAACAAGTCACATTCACCCATACGATCATCTAGTGCTGTACTTTAAACACTTTAAACACAAACACGGATACTGTGGGGAGAGGCCACAGAGGCACAGGGAGAAAACTCACACAGAAATCCAACAATTAAAGAGGAACCTTCTCGATGTAACACTACCATCCTGCAAGATGACCTGGTCCTGGGCCATCTTAATAAGCATGCTGTGCACAGTAGTTTCATATTCCTGCCAGAACAAACACCAGACAGTTTGTACACAAGGCTCAGATTCTCGCTTTGCCAGATACAGACAATAGTTTAAGATCCTAATGTCTCTGCACAGCTCTGTATGTACTGAAATATCCAACCTCAGATATTTCCTGCTCACTCTCTGCACCGCCTTAGACAACAAGTAGTTCATGCTATACATAGCATTGACTTTTCATTCCAGCCATGTGCACTCATCAGGGCATCAGTGCTGCCGTAGTAACCACACTAACACTTCCTTGCACCTGTTGAAATGGCCTCAGTCTGATCGTGCCCTGAACAAACTCACCTTTAACATCCCACACACGGACTAAAGATGTGCGTGTCAATAACACGTGACAGGAGAACATGCTGGTTGTCTGTCATGGGGCTGAATTAGAAACAGAGCAGGAACTACAGTTTGTCAGATTAAGACTGATCAGGTCCAACATCCGCTCCCAGCACTGATTTACACGTTTGGTGTCACATTGAAGGAAACGCCTACTGGCACAACCTGCATGTGTTAAACTGCTCCTGCGTGTAAACAGCGTGTCACTTACGGCTTTTTGCATCACAAGGACGCGCACTGGCGTCTCAGGGTGACTCAGATGTTTGCTGAATGAGGTGTAGACCGGACTAGGCGGGACTCATTTCACCAAAACACGAGCTTTTCCACCCACCAGTGTTTATCTGTGTGCTTATTTTAAAGAATTATTCCATCGTTATCAAATACGAAGCATTACACGCACGTCGCGCCGTTTCTGCTGAGTCAGACACCAGTGCTCCCGTGTGCTGATTCTCGGGTCCATCTTAAACTGGTGTGTTTGCGAATGAACTTCGGTAAAACGTTACAACGTTACCGGGCGCGCAGAGGGTCTCGGAGGCGTGTCGTACCTGTCGGGTGGTCGCGGGCTCCTCGTTCCCGGTGGGTGAAGGTGTTTCTCCTTCAAGCGATGCTGGGGTGACCGGAGAAGAAGCCATGTCCCCCCGACATCACCTCTCACTAAGCGCCGCTCCTACTGTGACTTTCCTCGGTGACCTCCAGCGTGCAATACGCTGCCTGGCGCAGTTTGCACGGACGGTGGACCGGTTGCGTCGCTCGTTTCCTGCGCGATCAAAGTGAGTCTTCGGCTGCACAGTGCAGCCACTGTCCCTCCTCCGGCCGGCGGACTAGTCCAGGCGAGGCGGATGACGTTGTCCCGGGTCTCGCTCGCTCTCGCACATGCAGGACTTGGCCCAGTCTGTCTTCTTCTGCCTCACTCTGCGCTCTGCTTTTCACTTCATGTCTTTTTGTTTTGTAAGGTGGCTAACACGATCACTCCTCTTCTGCCTGCAGGACTCTGTGACTGCTCTGTGCTGTGGCAGCACACTCCAGCCTGATAGTTCATTTTACAGCTTTTGGCACTGCGACGCTCTCCTCGGCTCGACAGACACAATCTCACCATGTCGGCACAATATACTGAGTGCAATCCATAACATGATTTTATCTCACTGTAACTTTGAAATCGACCAAATGTTGCGTAAATGACGTGTCACGTGACTTGAGCACATGCACACCCCCTGTCCTCACAGCAGACATTCATCTTAGCCCCCCCCCCCCCCCGTGTTTTGAGATCATTGCTGCAACAAAAAGTTGCCACAGATATTTCTACATGAAACGTACTGAATCAGTTGGCACATATTTAATATATATTAAATATAATATAATGTTGTTTTGTTGAGTGGCTGAAATAAAGCTGAATCGCATCACAGGAACGACACAGCCCTGTTCCTCCAGGCTGTTAACCTGTGAATCAGCAAACATGTGTGATTTATTGTCATTCATTTGCTGAACAAACTAACCCTAAGCTCGAAGCAGATCAGAACACCGCTTTGAAAACTTGTACGTGATGCTGTGGGGTTGATTCAGTGACCTTGTGGGGCCATAACAGAGAAATGACAGCAGTGTAGTGGATCAAATAAAGAGTGATGATGTTATATTTGTGACTGTAGCAGGACCAAGGCTCAAAAGGTTGCAGGCGTTGTTAATTGAGCAGAAGATGGACGGCATCAAGCCCTCTCCTCGACAGCTACAGGATCACAGTCTGCAGGTTCAGTTATGCAACGTTTTAGCATCGATGCGTGAAGTTAAGAGCAGACAGGGAGGTTATTTTTGCACTGGGCTGGAATGACTCAGTTTACCTGTCAAAGGCTATCACGGCTGGGAGAAAACCCTCAGCATTAGTAAAGAAGGACCACGGTGGCCTCTGGGTAGAAACACTGCAGAGTTCATGTGGATACGCTGCTGCATTAGGTCAGATAGAAATATCATAAAGCATCATTAAGTAAAAACGTTTATTAAGAACAAATGTTTAAATATTGTTAACGTGTTTCCCAGAAACATCTGTAGAGACAAAGAGCTTTCTGTTGTTGCTTCGAGGAAACAAGCTCTTCTTTTTAGTTTTGTCCTGGTATTTATTCCAGGACGGACTCATCCACTGAGCAGTGTTTGGGTTTCTTCCTTTTCCTCGTTCTGGATGCAAACTATTACAACTTGGGCTTTATTTCAGTGACAATGGCCTTAAGCTGCAATACAACAGGAAGTTACTCATATATAGTAATTTCCCAGACCATATTAAAAATCCATTAACAGGAAATACAAATGATGGGACAATGCCACAGCATGGACATTAGAACAGTTGGGAAAATTTATCTGGAAAAAGGTGAAAATGAGGCTTCATTGAACTGGAATTACAAAGACCAGGAATGTGAGATCCACCAGCCACAACTGAGGGTTTTTACACGTCATATCCTCAAAGTAGAACCACAGTGATCAAAAGAATCGACTTTAATGTTATTCTTTCTTTATTTATGTCAGATTTAACCCCCCAAAAAGCTTTAATCTTTAACTAGTCTTTGGACGTAGCTACAGTACGGTCAGGTTGACAGTTTATGGGTAACATGTGGCCACCAGGCACTGCGACACACTTCCATGTTATATTACCTTGGCGTCCCGTAGGAATACAGGAGAATCATGTGAGGAATCTAAGAGTTGTTTCTTAATTCAATTCAGTTTTATTTACACAGCACCAAATCACAACAGCAGTCGTCTCAAGGTGCTTTATACTGTAAGGTAGCTCGTACAATAATACATACAGAGAAAAACCCAACAATATGACCCCCTGTGAGCAGCACTTTGGCGACAGTGGGAAGGAAAAACTCCCTTTTAACAGGAAGAAACCTCCGGCACCAGGCTCAGGGAGGGGCGGGGCCATCTGCTGTGATTGGTTGGGGTGAGAGAAGGAAGACAGGATAAAGACATGCTGTGGAAGAGAGACAGATGAACCGCTGAGTGTTGTCCCGTCGAGGTGGCTCTTCTATGTTGTGCATTTATGGCACCAAACCACAAATGCAAAGGAAGAAAGGGTCGAGGCACAGCACCCAGCTGCCTGACAATATTCAGGCAACGTCCAAAGCCCCACAAAGGACCTACCCACACCCCACTGGCCCCGCCCAGATCAAGGAGCTGTCACAGCAGACAAAAATGTGAAGTCCGCACATAGTCGCCATGGCACCCACCAACCCACCACACCATCCCCCATGGAGCTACCAGGAGAGGCATACTGGCCCACTGAGGATCACAGAGGAGCAGACCCAGGGGGGCTGACAGCACAGCCCCCACCCACCAGTCGTGCAGCTTATTTTATCTTGTCAGCGTGAGCCCCACCTAAAGGGGACAGAGGGATTAGTGAGTTGCATTAGTGGGGCAGGAGAGAGTGAAGCAGGGGAGCCAATGTCACTGCGATACGACTCCTCAACACCATCCAGCCTGCCCCACCACTCATAATGAGTCCTGCTGTGCTCTGTAGCAATGATGCATTTTATGTGTGTGTGCCAGGTTAGTGCTGTGGATTCAAAGGAGCACAGTTCCACTAAACAGGAGATCAGGATAAACCCCAGTAACCAACCCTGCCCCCGCCATCACATATTCTCAATCCCAGCAGAGGCCAGCCCCACAATGACATGCCACACGTGATACACAGCCAACATTACTGTTATAATTACATCTTTATTACTTTCCTTTCAACCTATTGATTTTGCACCTTAAACTTTCTTCGGTTGCTACAAGCCACAAAGTCCTTTATGGTTTGTCTCTGTTGTGTGGAGGGCTGTTTTTAAGAGCTCAAAAATGGGTGTATCAGAGTCAAACAGGCAGCACAGTGGAAAAGTGGTTGGCACTGTTTCCTGACAGCAAGAAGGTTCTGGGTTCAAATCCAACATCTAAGCTGTTTGCATGCTCTCCCCATGTCTGGGTCCTCTCTGGGTTCTCTGGCTCCCACAGTCCAAAGACGAGCAGTTAGTGGGGTTAGGTTGATTGGTGTATGTGCCCATGAGTATGAGTGTACACGGGTGTTTCTCTGTGTTAGTGACAGTCTGACAGAAGGCTGCATCCCTCAGCCTCATGTGGGCTGTGTAGCCCCTTTACCACTGCAGTGAGAGCTCAGACCTGTTTCTGGTGGGTGGTGGACTCCTCCAGGGCTGCCCCTGATTCCCCTTCTGCCACAGAAGACTGTGGCCTCAGAAACTCATATCTGCTTTTTGCAAATGAAGCGAACCTGTTGGCTTCATCAGCAGGGGCGGATCTAGAAGGGTGGCATGGGGTGGCAAGTGCCACCCTAAAATGATCCCTTGCCACCCCAAGTGCCACCCCAGTTTTGCATATGACAGTGTTGTTTATTAAAATAAGTTTAACAGTTTGAGCGTAGTTACAGTCAGCAGTGAATATAAATGCTAGAACTGGATATATTCCATAGTGTCCCCCCCTCCACATTAACAAATGGTTCAGCCCATAGCAGGACGGCTTTCTTCTTGTTTTCAGCAGCAAGTGATGCTTATGATCGTGCCAGAGCACATTTTGAACAACACCATGGGAATTTTGGATGTTACACAGGTGGGTGGATGTTACACTGTGGAAATGAAGGAAGGTGAGTGTTATTAACCCTCTGTGGTCCACGGACACGCTGCACCTCCAGATCACATGACTGATGTGAGCTGACACAGCAACAAGCTGCAGCAACGCTGAGTCTGTTTCAGCCACATTGAAAGTTCGGACTTCAAAGTTTTTTACCAAGGGCGTAGATTGTCACGGACGGAAGTGACGTGTCCCCACCAATAATTTGATCTCTTCCAGTAAAGAAAATCAAACCCGATAGAAAGAAAGAAAACCGATCTGTCAGCGTCTCTATGGAGTGCCAGGACTGCCATAATGCATTAATTAAATACACCATTAAATAATTAATTAAATGTGGCAATAATTAATTAAAATTGGAATTAATTAATTAAATAGTTATGACACATGTAATTAATTATTTATGTATTTCACATTTTAATTAATTATTGACACATTTAATTAATTATTGACACATTTAATTAATTATTGACACATTTAATTAATTATTTAATGATATATTTATTTATTTCATTTTGGCAGTCCTGGCGCCTGGCTCTCATCATGAAATAATTTTATCTGTCAGCATCACCCATCAAACTCAGGGGGCGGGGTTAACGCTGCCCATGCAGCTTCTCTAACATTTGATTGGTTACCGTGCAAAGTAAGTCAAAACAGGTCGATCCTAGATAATCGATTGCTTGTGTAGACTTGGGGCAGCCAGGTATCCCAGAATGCAGATCAAATCACAAGCAGCAATGGTGGTGGTGTAGTTTTAAAATACCCCGTTTTTCTGTCACCAGCTACACTTTTAACAGTGTTTTAGCCGCGAATGTCGCGACGTATGTCTGGTCAGGTTGTCAACATAGAACATGTTTGCAAAAGTGCTCAGATGTTTTCAGAGATTTCACTAGCTCTGCTAACAGTGAGCATGCAGAGTGCACCGAGGGGGTTACGTTAACCGGTTTGTTTACATATTCCACTCTCCGTGTTCCACATGTTGCATTCGCAGATTCTCATTTTCACCGAACGATCGTCTCTTTCCGCCTGGTCTTGTGTCTCTGTGCTTCTGTAACATAAAGAACGAGCTGACATTTTTCTCACGAAACCAGCGATCAGCTCAACAGACCCTCAGTTTACCTGCATGCATCTGTCAGCTGTTTAACACCTGCTGCTAATTCAAGAAACACGCCTAGTTACCTGGTGATAGTCACAGTTTAACTGGGCAGCCGGTGCTCGATATAAAGCAATGTCAGCGCATTTTTCTGCACAAGATAAGTAAATATAGTGTTTTCCCCGAGCGCAGAGCTGCTGGAGCTCGTTTCCTTACAGAGCACTTTATAGGCGAACAGCTTTATCAGCGGCTGATGTCCAATCACCAGCACACAGCTTTCAAACCTCAGCTGAGTTTTAGCTCTCAGTGGTTAAACGCTGGACTTCATTCACTCAGGTTCTGTCTGTCGGGTCACGTTTACTTCGCTGTTTTATTTACAACTGAGCAAATCGGTTTGGCTGAGGTTAAAGTTACGTTTCATAACTGCATAGTTTCACAGACGTTTAATGGTTCACATGTGTTAGACTGAACTATCATCTAAATATCATCTGTTTTTTAATAGTTATTCAACTGTATTCTAAGCACCAGCTGTCTGTTAGAATGTGATTTTTTTTCTCTCTCTGTTGGCAGAGGTATAAAAATGCGCAGGAAAATCTGACATGCATGGCGAACTTCACCGACGATATTTAGGGAGGAATAAACACACATCAAACATAAATGAACCATTTGCCTGTCTCCATAATTGAGAGAATTTTCTCTTCTTATGTCAACACTCTCTCTCTCTCTCTCTCTCTCTCTTTTTTTTTTTTCGGTCATGTTATGTTTACCTGTCAAAGGCTTGTTACAAACTATGAAACACATGGTGCAGACTTCTGGATGTTAGAAGAAAACTAATACTGCTCATGAATGAGACTAAAGGCAGGAAGGTGTCCTTTAAAACTAAACATGTTAATAGGACCTCCCTGTTTATATCATAGTTTATGATATAGCACGTGTATTTCAGTAATAGCCTGCTGAGGCCACTATACGTGCTGGCCTCATATCAAATGTGAAGGCAGACTGAGTCTATGTTTGACGTTTTTTATATCTAATCTTCCTTTTCAAACATTTAAACAGCAGCGAGTCTGCAGCTGAGGGAATACAAACTCAGGTTTGCTCGTTTCTTGGATTCATTTGGTGATTTATTAAATGTATAACTGTTATTCTAATCTGCTGCTGAGTCTCTTACACTTTTCTTTATGCTGTATATTTTCACGTCTCTGGAATAGTTGGCAGTTAGATAGTCAGCTGGGAAACTTTGTGTTAACTCATGGAGCTGAGGATATCGTGGACATGCTGACCTCGCTGCGTGGTGTACAGAGCGAGGTCAGCATGATTAATATTCACAATAAAAATATTAGCCGAACATCATGAAGTCTGTATGTGTTTCATAGTGTCGAACAACCTTTGTACAGTTAAAGCCAGCAGTTACTACATGACGGAAACACCAACGTTATCTCTTTTATGTGTTTATACACAGGTCACGCTGATTACTGAACAAAAACCCAAAGATCAGATGTTAAACAGATTTATTTGCTCTCTCTCCTCTTAAACATGTTTTTAATGTTAGTTATAATTCAGACTGAAACACGTAGGACACATAAGAACATCAGGAAATAAAACACCGATAAATATAACCTCAGTAAAAGAAGTCAGCGAGGGTTACTACAGCTGTGTACCGGGGCCTGCGCTTTGTCGGTGGTAATAACAGCTCGATTGCTTGCGAGGCGAGCGGGTCTATCCCACGCTTTGCCGTGAGACTGGGCAGACATCTCCGAAATCATCGAAGCACTTTTGCAAAGAGGCTGTATCTTGACAAACCGACCAGACACATGAAGATTAAACCACTACATTCTCGGCTAAAAAAATATTAAAACGGTATTTGGTGACACACACACAGGATTTTTCAAAGCTCAGTTCTGTTAGCTTCCACATGCCGGTTGTTGTGTGCTAGAAACAATGGCCACCAGGCCAAAGCAATGGTTTTGACTCGATCAGCGTTAACCCCGCCCCCTGAGTTTGATGGGTGATGCTGACAGATAAAATTATTTCATGATGAAAGCCAGGCGCCATGACTGCCAAAATGAAATAAATAAATATATCATTAAATAATTAATTAAATGTGTCAATAATTAATTAAATGTGTCAATAATTAATTAATTAAATGTGTCAATAATTAATTAATTAAATGTGTCAATAATTAATTAAATGTGTCAATAATTAATTAAATGTGTCAATAATTAATTAATTAAATGTGTCAATAATTAATTAATTTAATGTGTCAATAATTAATTAATTTAATGTGTCAATAATTAATTAAATGTGTCAATAATTAATTAATTAATTGTGTCAATAATTAATTAAATGTGTCAATAATTAATTAATTAAATGTGTCAATAATTAATTAAATGTGTCAATAATTAATTAAATGTGTGAATAATTAATTAATTAAATGTGTCAATAATTAATTAAATGTGTCAATAATTAATTAATTAAATGTGTCAATAATTAATTAAATGTGTCAATAATTAATTAATTAAATGTGTCAATAATTAATTAAATGTGTCAATAATTAATTAATTAAATGTGTCAATAATTAATTAAATGTGTCAATAATTAATTAATTAAATGTGTCAATAATTAATTAATTAAATGTGTCAATAATTAATTAATTAAATGTGTCAATAATTAATTAAAATGTGAAATACATAAATAATTAATTAAATGTGTCCTCATAAGACTTTGTCCTCATAAGACTTTGTTGTTACACTATCTCTTACCGTACATTACCAAATCTCCATTTGCACTATTTGCCCATTTGCACTACTCTGCCTGGTTTGCACTCAATGTCATTTACTCATTATATTGTATATTGTATAGCTTTCTTGTTATATGTAAAAATTGTATTGTATTCATTTATTTAAATTTTACTTTTTAATTATTTTACTTGCATTTTTAATCACTCTTATATTTAAATGTTCATTTGCTATTTTATCTAGGGATTGAGAGTAACGAAGTTTCTATTCTCTGTATGTCCTGTACATGTGGCAGAATTGACAATAAAGCTGACTTTGACTTTGACTTTGACTTGAAATGTGTCAATAATTAATTAATTACATGTGTCATAACTATTTATTTAATTAATTAATTCCAATTTTAATTAATTATTGCCACATTTAATTAATTATTTAATGGTGTATTTAATTAATGCATTATGGCAGTCCTGGCACTCCATACTTCTCACCCAGCGGTGCCCAAAGAGTTAAATTACTTCTACTGGAGTCCTGGTCATGTGACAAGTATGGCCAATGTGATTGGCTGAGCCTGTCAGGGAGCTCTGTTTAGTTTCAGCAGCGGCAAGCCTGCGCTGCGAGGAGGAGAGGAGGACGGCAGCAAAGAGGAAGAAGCTGGATGTAAGAAAGTGTTTTTCAAAGAAACCTGTGAGTCACTTAGAGCCAAGTTCACTCATAAAATGTGTCACAATAACGTTACAGGTAGTGATGGCTAAATGAAGCTTTCTGAAGCTTGTATTGAAAAACGGTTCATTACTCGAAGCTTTTCAACACAGTCCTCTCTGGTGACATCTGGTGGCCAAAAATATGAAGAGCAGCTTGAATCCACAAAAGAAAACCAACTGCTTCATAATGACTGCTCACTCTACAGAGTGGAGTTCTGTCTGATATTGGGCCGCCGCTGTGTTGCTTTGAACGTGTATTTTTTGGTGGTTAAAAAATGTGTTTTATTTGTTTAATAAATAGTTTTGACCGGTAAACTCTCCTTGTTTAAACATGCACCATGGTGTGGTCTTTCTTTGCTTGTGACTTCTTGATGTTGGTAAATACAATAATTGAAAAATACCACGTTACATATATATACATGTAATAATGTACAACACATTATGGAGTATGCTTCTGCTGTGAGGTCCTGCCTCCATGCAGGTATGCATTTAATCGAGGCTGTTAGAATTATATGTCTAATGTTAAAATGTTGGTGTCACGGTTTGCGGGGGCAAGCCGTGTGGAATATATATAGGACCAAAAGGCGGCAGCTCTGGTGCAGGTGAGTGTTTATTAACAACAAAAATGCAAACAACAAAGGCGCTAGGAACATGAAACTGAAACCTAAACTGGGTAAACTAACACACAAACCAGGAATGACGGTGCAGGGAGGTCCGGGGAAATACATGCAGGGAGACCGAGGGGAAACAACACAGACGAACCAGCAACAACTATGACAGAAGACACAACTTAAATACACTCAGAGAACACAGGGGGATTACATACAGGTGGGGACACAGCTGGGAGTAATTAACATGACGAGACTAGGGAGGCAAACTGAAAACACTCACATAAGACACAGACCTTCACAATAAAACAGGAACTTACACATGAAAGGACACAAACTAAGAAACGCAGACTAGATACAGGAACACACGGGCAGAACAGAGTAAACACTAACCAGAGGAAGAACAGAACCAAAATCGCGAAGAGAAAACACAAAACGCTGGGTCAAAAGGACCCAGGATCATGACAGTTGGTGACACAATAATTTCATCCTAATGGCACTGACGTATTCATAGGGTTCATTTTTGAGACAATATATCATGAGGTAGTCACGATTTTGCAAATTTTCCACCTTGTAGTGCAGTTTGCACAGTTTTAAAATGCACTCAGCTTACAAACATTACTGACGAGTCAGGATCTGCACAAAGTGACAGAAACACTGAAGCAGCTGCACATTTTATTCTTATTGTCATGTTTGTCCTGTTTGTCAGGTGACAGAAGAACCAACACAGAGCTCAGAGAGCAATGGTGACACAAGGTCACAGGTGAAACTGGAGGATGACCTGATGGTTCATGACTGTATTTGAAGCACATGTGTGACTGCATGTATGTGGAGTGTCTCACTGTTATTGATCAGGTGACAGAGGCAGCTCTGCCATGTAGCTCAGAGGTGGAGAGGAGAGCTCACAGGTGACTGTAGATTAACTAGTATTTATCATGACAGTTGTCAGGCTGCTGATGTAAACTGATTCATTAGTGTATGTTTGACAAAGAATCTGAATTGACACGTCTCACTTTTTATATGACACGAATCCATGTGTTATTTTATCAGGTGACAGTATGTCCTAGTGCAGTCAGAGGGGAGGAGCCAGGGCCAAAGGTGAGGCCCATCAAGCACAGAATAATAATTTAATCTGAGGATAAAACGCAGGTACTGAGGCTGAAAGAAGCTTCAGTGCTCTCAGAAGACTAAAAACATGCTAAGGTCAACAATGACTCAAACGAGATGAAACAATGCTGCTGTGTGTCCACCAGCAGAGACTGGACAGTATAGATGGAAACCAACATGCCAGCAGTTTGTCTCTGTTAGTGAGAGGAGCAGGCCTGTGTTTGGCTGCTTCACATAGTGGACACTGAGTTGTTGTGTGGGACACCAGTAGGATTAATGTCTGTTGCTGTAACAGCAGCTCATGTTTAGAATAAAAAGCTCACTGATCTGATCGGGGCAACAGTGCCTAAACTGTTGCATCATGTTGCTGAGAGATCTTTTACTTTGTGGTCATCTGAGATCATCATCAACTTTATTTATAAAGCACTTTAAAACAACCACAGCTGACACAAAGTGCTGTACATTGGAACTGTAAAATAAAATTACATGAGATATAAATAAAACACAAATAAAAGAAGAGTGAAATCATTAAATAACTACTTCAATTAAAAGAGAAACTAAGTCTCACTGAGGTTAAAAGACAAGGAATAAAAGTGGGTTTTAAGACGTGATGTAAAAGTGGACAGTGAAGGGGCCTCTCTAACGTGCATGGGCAAATGATTCCATAACTTGGAGCCACAATAGAGAAGGCCCCGCCCCTCTGAGCTTCCTCCTGGATCTCGGTACCTCCAGGAGCAGCTGGTCAGCTGACCTGAGAGACCGACAGGGTGTGTGGAGATGAAGAAGCTCAGAGAGGTAAGGCGGGGCAAGACTGTGAAGGCATTTAAAAACAAACATAAGAATTTTAAAATGAACTCTAAAAGACACAGGCAGCCAGTGCAGAGAGGCCAGCACGGGGGTTATATGCTCTCTTTTTTGAGTTCCTGTTAGGAGTCGTGCAGCCGCATTTTGAACCAGCTGCAGACGTGAGAGCAACGACTGACTGACCCCCACATAAAGTGAGTTACAGTCGTCCAGGCGGGAAGAAATAAAAGCATGGATCACTGTTTCAAGGTGCTGCCTGGAAAGAAAAGATTTTACTCTTGCCAGTCGCCTTAAATGATAAAAACTGGACTTCACCACTGCTCTGATTTGGTTGTCCAATTTAAAATCACTGTCCAACTTAAAACCAAGGTCAGTAGATGAGTAGTTTTATGGACAAAACCCAGCAGGTCATTCAGTGTTCCCTTAGTACACTGAGTTCCCTTGTCTAGTTCGCGTCTATGTGTATCCTAAGTTCCTATATCCCCGTGTTCAGTCAGTGTTTGTGTCTGCCCTGTTCCCACGTCTCTGTTCCCTTTGTTATAGTGCCTGCCCGTGAGTCTGTGTTATGTTTCCTGTTTTACTTTGAAAGTCCATGTCTGATGTTAATGTGTCTGGTTTTGCTTCCTCTTGTCTCGTTAGGCCTGATTTGCCCCAGCTGTGTTTCCCTCCTGTTACCCATTCCCTGATTGCTCCCTCTGTGTATTTAAGCCCTGTGTTTCTCTGTGTTGCGGTCTACTGTTTTCACACAGCCACACCTAACAAGTGCTAATGTATCAGAGATGTTGGTGTACTATAACTGAAGTAATGATGTTAAGTCCTTAAAGTCATATTCTTTATTGTCATGACTGTATTTGAAGCTATTTTTATTTTTGTATGATACCTGATTTATATGAAACATGGCTGCAGTAAACTAAAGTCTACAATACTTAGCCATTTGCTTAATAGTAATTTAACATTATATCATTCACATATAATATAATTCACATCGCACAGAGACTACAAGCCCATTATCATCAATGGAGCTCCAGTGGAGAGGGTGCAGTCCTTCAAGTATCTTGGTGTCCACATCTCCTCAGACCTGACACATTCAGGTCCAGACCAAAAAGGCTAGGCAGCGCCTGTATCACCTACGACAACTGAGGAAGTTCAGGGTCTCTCCAAAGATCCTCAGGATTTTCTATACAGGCGCTGTGGAGAGCATCCTCACACAGAACATGACATTGTGGTTCGGGAACAGCTGTGTGAAGGACCAAAAAGCTCTCCAGAGAGTGATCCGTACAGCAGAACGCTGCTGCAGGATTGCTCTCCCCCCGCTTCAGGACACCTACACCAGGAGATGCCAGACTAGAGCAGATACTGAAGGACCCGTCCCATCCTGGCAACAAACTGTTCCAACTCCTGCAATCTGGTAGAAGGTTCCGCATCATCCGGGCAAGGACAGAGAGACTCAAGAGGAGCTTCTATCCCCAAGCCATCCGTGCCCTAAACACACACACCCGCCCTCTCACATCATCTATAACTGACTGAGTCAGGACTCTTCCAGACACTAAACCAAGGCACAATGTACATTTCAATTCCTTTAATTTTAAATATGTTTATATTGTCTATCCTGTAAAATAGTCAGATGTCTATTCATATTAATGTACAGAATTCACCTGCTTGCTGCTACTACTGCACATTCACCCAGTGTATATGCTATATATATATAATACTATATATATATATATATATATATATATATATATATATATATATATATATATATACTATATATGTGTATATATCACTGCTGCCTGTAACTACGCTCAAACTGTTAATGCGATCTTATTTTAATAAACAACACTGTCAAATGCAAAACTGGGGTGGCACTTGGGGTGGCAAGGGATCATTTTAGGGTGGCACATGCATGCCACCCTTCTAGATCCGCCCCTGAAGACATCACATGTTTGCAAAAGTGCTCTAATGTTTTCGGAGACAACCCCTTGGCTTCCGTACTTGCGCATCGCTGTTCCACTGATGTATTGTTGTTCTAGTTAGAGTATTGTTGTTAGCCTATAGCCTATCATTCAGCATCGCCTCACTCAAAACGCGCAATGGGTGCTTCGACTTACGAAAATGTTCGACTTACGAAAATGTTCGACTTACGAAAGACCTTCGGAAACGAATTAATTTGGTAAGTCGGGGTTCCACTGTACCTTACAGTGTAAACAAGTATGACTAGGTGTCTGTTGAGTCTCAAGTAAGTTGCCTGCAATGATATTTAAAGTCCAGCAGGTGTCAGTATGGAGCAAAACAGCAACACTGTGTCGACACAGTATCGGTACAGTTTGGGGAATGTGCTGAAACGCTTCACGAGGCCTCATCTACCCATCACTAAACAAAACTAACCTCAAACCTGAAATCCTTAGAAAGATATGCAGGGAGACATGAAGGAGACGACACAGACGAACCAGCGACGAACACGAGACAACACACACTATAAATACACAGAGGGGAAACTACACACAGGAGGGAGGCACGGCCGATTCTGATTGACAAGACGAGACAGGGGAAATGCAAACTGAACACTCTGGCATAAGACACAGACCTTCACAATAAAACAGGAAATGCAGAAGGAAGCCACATAACAAGCCCTAAAACTAGAACTCAGGAAACACTAAAAAACTAAGGAACCATGAGAAGGAACCAAAACTCAAAAAACACTGGGCCACCCACCCAGGACCATAACACTTCAGATCTGAGCAAGCACGCTGCCATGGGAACGTGACATTGACAGAGAAACCCCCGGATCCTCCCCCTGACATGACCGCTGTGGGCAGACCTCCACCCGCCCCACTCGGGAGTGGAAACACAAAACATTATTTTATGTCATGTGCTGGAATATACAGGAAATAGGTTTAAATGTTAAACACATTTCATCAAGTCAAAAACAGCTATAATATAATTTAATCTTTTCTTGATGCATAAAATAAAAAGATTAAAAACAATACAGCCAACATCATTATCAACACCTCTCACTGTAAACTCAAACCATAAAACCCTTAAGGATCCACGGCCTTATGGTTCTTTAAACTGATGATCTTAAACATGTGAGCTCATCAGAACTGAAAATGAAGACAACCAGTTGGCTCAATTCTACCGAGTGCAGCTACATTTCAAGCTTAAATACATTTCTCCTGTAACTGTGTTTTCTTGGCCTCCATCAATGAAATACTGCACAGTTTATATTTAATAAATATGCAAACATTTTAAAAAGAAAACATGTTTAAGATAGTGTAAGTACTGTTGAATATGTTAATGGCAGGTTTGATGAAATTACAAACGTGGTCAGTCTGATGTATGATCTGATGCAAACTGCAGTTCTGTTAAATACTGTGTTGACATGTTGATGCGTCACAAAGATCAGGTCTGCTCCAAATGAAACTCTGCTGCAGTTACCAGTGTTTCCAGTTTAAACTTCCATGGAGACTGTGTGCTTGGCTGAAAACAGCAGCATCATTGAAACACGTCTGATTGTCATGAATATGATGTGAGAGCGAGCAGAGAGCTGATGCTGACTTCAGTAAAGAGCTCAGCTGTGACTGACTGTGTGGATTATATATGTTATACCTGGAAGTGTCTCTGCATGTCTGTGACTCTGGATTAATGTGATCCGTGAACAACTTTGTGACGTCTGCATGTTAGTGATGGTCTCACAGTAAAGTCTAGAGTATTACATGAAACACAACCTTATTGACGCCACTGATTTGTGTGTTGTTTCCCAGAACACGCGACTCTTAGCAAGACATTCTTGGAGATACACGTTTACCTCGTAAAGTCTGGTTAGCGTTGCTGAAAGGTTTTAATTCAACCCAAACGATGATGCTGAAATAAAAGTCCGAGACAAAACTGTTTGGTTCCAGTGTGTCCAAACTCTGATCTTGTGTTTCCTATGTTAGAGCTGGAAAGCTGCTGAACACGTTTCCATGTTAGTTCCTGCAGCAGCCACTGAAACAGCATTTCTACAGTCCAGCACTGATTCAGCTCATAACAAGGTTCAGGTTGGTTCCTGCTGTAGACTCTAATAAAAAATGACTATCTATTACAAACCAGACAATTTTTCTTGGATTGACGTTTTGTAAATGTCCACAGCAGTAGGTGGAGGAGGAGGTGGGGCCCTCAGGCAGCAGACTCTCTTTGTAGAACCAGGAAACCAATCAGAAGGAACTCGGGTTAAAGAGAGCGAGGAGGATTCAAATGCAATGATATCCTGCTCAGCTACAGCTGACGGTCAGTGAGAAACAGCAGCTCATTAAAAGTTTTTAAATTACTGACAGACGGAGCAGCTGCTATGTAAAAGTGCAGGTTAGATATTTGGAGCCATCACTGAAATCCTCGATCAGCTCTGCTTTTGACCGCACATCTAAAAATGTCAAAGGACAGTTGGTTTGTAGACGTCAGGCTCTGAGGTTTACCAAGAGAGTCTAACAGGAAGCCCAACAGTGCACGTCAGAACTTCTCTGACACTGTTATACCAGAAATGTCCTTACCTGGTTGGCAAACCCACCAACCTGACACACCTGAAGTCTTTGGCACAAGTCGTGCTGACTATGTTCACTCAGGTGCTTGGTCTTCAGACCATGTTGTGATTGATGAACCTGACTTGACTCCTACCAAGACTGACTCAGATCTCACTGCACCACAGCCAGTAAGGTGGAGGCGCTCTGACAGAGAAAGACATCCACCTGAGAAGTTTCCTTATGAGGAAGTAGGAGAGCCGCTGACCTTGGCTATTAGCTCCTTTTCTCAAACCTCAGCTGTTGCATTCTCCACAACTGTTACTCCACCACGTCCACGTTGGTCAACGATGCATGAAGGGACTCGCCCGGTGGCGCCAGCCTGGCCTCTGTCAGTGCGCCCCAGGGCAGCTGTGGCTACAATGTAGCTGCCATCACCAGTGTGTGAATGTGTGTGTGAATGGGTGGATGACTGAATGTAGAGTAAAGCGCTATACAAATGCAGGCCATTTACCATTTAAGTCGTGTGGAAATGTGGAGAGTCTGTGAGCTGCATTCACAAACAGGTTGGATCACTCTGAATGACAACGATTAGAGGAGGGTCTTCCATCAGTACCAAGCTCTGCTGATTTTCATTAATAAAACTTAAACCTGCTCAGTGAAAAACAGAGTGAAATCAGACAAGACTGAGTCCACTTTTAACTTTGTTTCGTCAGATTTAACAGGAACTCATCTGAAGATCAGCCTCCTCCCTGTACGGGGAAAATTCCTATCAAGTCTCCACCTGTCCTGCTTCAGGTGAAGCCCCGCCTCCTTCCAGGAATCACCTGTGTGTCTGTGTTTAGTGTGCAGCTGTGCAGCTTGTTGTTGGTGTGTGAAGAAGCTGTAAGTTTGCTCTGTTTCCTCCTTTAACAGTTTGTCTTTAGGAACTTTATGAGCAGATCAGGAAGTGAGACGTTTGTATTTACATAAAATAAAACCAATGAGATGATTTGATGATTGGCTGAATCCACTCTGGTTATCAGTCAGTAACTCTGCACTCAAACATTTGTCTTTGATAAACAGTTTAAAACGATCTGAATGAAACTTTGGATCCAACATCACTGGTGGAACAATGATCGTCCCTTTAACTGGAAACAGATGAAACCAGTTTGTTCTTCAGAAGCCGACATTCAGGTTTTACTGAGTGACGTCAAAACAACATGAAGCTGCTCCAGCTCAGTTCAGGGTCACTGCAAACAGAGATAATCAGAAGTAAATACAGACTCTCTCACACACCATCAATATTTAAGGATGTTTTCACTGCGGTTTAAATCCTACATATACTTGATGTTGATGCAGGAGTAAAGCCTCTCAGAATCAAACACATTTAAGCCTCTGTGACTCAGGACTGTGTGAAGTGCACAATCGAACACTTTTTAATCTGTTTCAAGTTAAACACAATGAAGTGTTCAAAGGAAAAACATGTTACTATGTGAATCCTGCTTGATGGACCAGAGCAGAGCCTCCCTCTGTGCTCTGTTCATCACTCTGTCAGTCTGAGTTATTCATGAAGCACAAGCAGCTGATGATAAGCTGGTTAATGTTGGCACACACACACACTGTGACACTGTCAGACATGAGGAAGTGTGCAGGTAAACTCTGCTCAGAAATGACAATGAGGAGGTACACAGACTGATGGAGCTCATAGAGTGAGACGTTTATTTTACATGAAGTAAACCTGATGTATGATCTGATCTGTAGATCAAACTGATGTGTTTAATAACCTGTTGTTTAGGGCTGGGCGATATGGCCTCAAATCCATATCACGATATATTCTTCTGTATAACATATTTTCCACACTTAAAATCCTTTAATTTCCTCAAAAATCGAGACTGTGCCTTATGTATGAATTCTGGTTGTGCTTACTGACCTCGAACCGATTTTGGCTGCAGAAATCTGTTAAAAATGTTTTAGTACAACTTTGGTAAGCAGCACTGCTTGATGGATCGTCAGAGCATTACGGCTGCCGTAGTGAGGAGCTTCACGGAGTAATCTGGGTCCTAAACTCCGACAACTTCAGGTACCAAAGTCAAACGAACACTGAGAGTTAAAAATGGTCTAAATTCTTTCATCTTTAATTAAATCATCAGCGTTGCTGCTTTACCAGGTGTAACAATTAAGTTTAACATCCAGGTAGGGCTGCTCAATTAATGGAATTTTAATCTCGATTACGATCTGGGCTTTCAACGATCATTAAAAATGACTGAGCCGATTATTAGCCCCTCCCTCGTGCTTTACTCTCGCGCTGCTCCGTGTGGCAAATCGAGCGCACCTCTCTGCATTTCAAACACGTGTCACAACAATTAAGAGCAGCGGCCTCCGACCTTTTTTGCTCCACGGACCAGTTTATGCCGGACAATATTTTCACGGGCCGGCCATTAAGGTGTCGCGGATAAATACAACAAAATAAAACTAGTGCCGGTACCGAAAAAAAGAAAATTTATTCATAACACACGTGAAAAGACCCAGGAAAACCAAGTCAACGATAAAAACGATAACAAAATAACATGGAAAACCGATAAAAACCCTGAAAACTATACATTTCACACCTGAGCCTCAACTCTCGCGGCCCGGTACCAAACGACTCACCGACCGGGACCGGTCCGAGGCCCGGGGGTTGGGGACCGCTGATTAAGAGGACCCGAGGGAAGCTTGGAAAGCTAAACAGAAGTTATTTGGAGAGGAGAGTGACTGCTGTTGGTTGAAAAGAGGTAAAAAAACTTCAGTGGTTTGGAAACATGGGTTCAGTCAGACGTGGATCAAGTAGACTGTGTGTAAACTTTGCTACGGTGTCATAGCTGCACCACAGAGCAACACTGCAAAGTTCACTAAACATAGATGTTTACATTTTTCATTTATTTTTTTATATTGCAAACATTTGCACTGTTATCAGTATTTGCACACTATTTAATATTATTTTTTGACAACCTTTAAAGTCATTATTCAACACATTGTTATTGTTAAATAAATATCGTCAAATAATCGAGATCTCAATTTCAGTGAAAATAACCGTGATTATCATTTTTGCCATAATCGAGCAGCCCTACATCCAGGCATCCATGAAAACAGAATTTATTCAATTTAACGGAGTTAGAAGTTAACAGGAAGTTAGCTCACTAGTTTCCACCTAAACATTTCATAGCATATTCTGACTGAGAGATTTTTGAAACTAATTCAAACGTACAGCTCTGCTATCACTTCCAACATAAATGAAGACTAAACAGCAGTGACGTTTGCAGGGTTACTGAAGTTGGACTACCTGGTATATAATGTTGTGCTACATGATTGCTAGCGACACAGCTATGTTAGCATAACATTAGCACAGTGAAGCTGGAGGATGAAGCCAACTTTTTGGCTTTCACCATATTTCAATAGTGCTTCATCTCTTTGTTATGACTGTCGCCCGCCATAATTGCAGATGATAATTGTTGTAGCTGCTGCGATGCTTTCGACCAAAACAGGCGCAGCTTGATGACATCATCAACATGCGGTATAGTCACAATCTCTATCGTTGGCCAAATTTATATTGTTTCTATCGTATATCGTTTCTATGGCCCACCCCTACTGTTGTTACTGTTGATCAGCTGAGATCAGCTGTGCTACAAACTGGAACTCTGCTGAACTGGATTTACTCGTTTCGTGAACTTTTAAGAACGAATGCTTCCTTGGCTGAAAGCAGTGAACGTAATTAAAAAAAAACAGCTTTACTTGCACATAAATCTGTCAGTAAAGTCTGGATAATAAATTCTGGTGGTGTTATAGGTTCTCTTGGTCAGCTTGGTGTTGGTTTGGCTCCTGCATAAAACAGTTTGCTCTCATATTTGACACTGACAGGAACAAAGAGTAAAAAACACGACAACCAAACTAAAAAAGAGAGACGAGTTAAAGCAGAAGATATTTTGTGTGTCAGAACATGTGATCCTCACCAAGAGAGAAAAGCTCTGATTATTGTTGCTGAACTGTGATGGTGAACAGTCTCCTCTGTTGATCCCAGTGTGACTGAAGTCCGTGTGATGAGTGAGGACTGAGCCTGTGTTGGTCGATCGTCTCTAAACAGGATGTGAAGCATCAGTTCAGTCGTATTAAAGCCCTGAATAAACAGTCCTTCTGGATCCACTGTCTGTGTTTGGCTCCTCATCTTCAAAGACTCAACACAAGATGTTGGTCACATCAACATAAAACACAGGATTTGCTGCAGATGTTGAAGTGTGTTCTCCATATGAGAGAAGCTGCTGATCGTGTTTGTATGTTAGCACCTGTAGGATTGATGAACAGCTCTGATTCAGTTCACTAACCAGGCTCAGGGGAATAACTGGGATATTTCCCCAACAGAGACGTCCTGCTGGGATCGTTTTCCTGCTCTACACTCTGGTGTTTCTGCTCAAAAAAACAACAAAATGAATTTCCATGAGCCTACAGATCGTGGACTTCTTTGAGAAACTTAAAGAAGACGCTTTTCTTTCCTTAGATTGAACTTAAACAAAGGATTTGAGGAGCAGAAAAGTTTTTAAAGAGAAATTAAACATATTAATAAATATTCTGATTATTTTACGTTATTTAGGTGTTTAGGTTATTTTTCTGTTTTCTGTCACACGTCTGCTCTCGAGTCGTTATCAACAGTGTATCAATGCATTCCTGTGGGTGGAGACAGAAACACACACCCAAAAAGAGCTCAGAGCAAGAATAAAAGAGGAGGAGACAGGATCAGAGTGGGACAGTGGAGCTTGTTGTTGGTGTCTCTGTGTGAAGAAACTGTAAGTTTGCTTTGTTTCCTCCTTTAACAGTTTGTTTGTTTCTGTGATGTTTGGACCTGATGTCCTCCATCACACCGACACTCTCTCTCCCCTCTGTTCCATATGTGACAGAGGGGAGAGAGTCTCTCACTCAGAGAACCAAGGTTACAATGTAACCACACGTTCCGCTCTTGTGTTTGAATCCTCATGATTATAGATTATTGATTGGCTGGAATCAAACAGTTTGAAGAACATTTATTCGTGTGGCAGTTTCAGCTGCTGCTCACAAATCTGATAACAGGAACAAGTTAGTTCCACGAGGAAGACGTTCGTCTGGGCGCGTTGGCCTCGTCGGTCATGTGACCGTGTTACTGTTCGGGCTCAAACTGATACGAGTGGTTTAGCAGGTGTGACAGGACGATGCTGCACAGCCTCATTGTTCAGGTGTGAGTCAGACTCTGAGTCTTTATACAGTCCTGTTTAACAACATGTTGTTCCTGTTGATGCGTCACAGAGATCAGCTGTGCTAAACTCTGCTGCGTGCAGCTACTAGTTTCTCTAGTTTGGTGATGGAAACGTCAATGAGACTGTTTCCATCACCAAACATCACGAGGAACACCTCTGAGTCTGATTCTGACTCTGTGCATAAAACCACAATTATCCCTTCATGTCTGTTCATCTGATTCTGTAACGTGAGAAACTTTGATGTCTGAATTTTGAATCATTAATCATTAAAGTCCAGACTCGTAATTCTTAGAGGTTGGACTCAGCAGACGCTCCATAACACAACATCATCACAGTCCTTCAGTTATGATTTCATATGATTGAGTTTTGAGTGTTACAGTGATGTGTTTTCATGTTGTTGCAGGTCTCTGAGTGTGAAACCTGTCAGTTAAAACGAAGATCTTTCACTTCATTTCCCTCACTGCGTTTCTAGACCTGATTTTCTGATTTACATGCGCTCACTTCCTGTGTTGTGACAAGTTAATTATCCTGAGTGCGCACTGGGCAGGGAGACTCCGCCTCCATTAAAACCAACTAGATGTGGAAGTAGTGACGTTTTAGTTTAGTGCAGACGTGAGAGATGAGTGTCGTTACATTACTGTTCATTTTCTGTTACAGCGTTTATTGTCCACACGTGTGATCAGACAGGATTATTTCAACGATCTCATGTTTATTTTATCCTCCTGTAACTTTATGAAGAGCTAAACTGTCAGCACTAGTTAGTCCTCATAAGAACTGTTTGTGAGCTAAGAATCAACAATGACAAAGACTGTGAGTGTCATGCAGTGACTCCTCAGAATTAGGCTGATTTTTAAGTTTTGTGTCAATCAAAGCTAGAAGCTGGTGTAGCGTTGAGCTTTATTGTTGATTAATTAAAAAAATATATGTAAAAGAAAAAAGGACTAGATGTGTTTTCTGTCTTTAGAAAAAGGTAAAATTGGTTATATTTTGTTGGGCTAATTCTGACCAATCGTGACAGTCCAGAACTTTTCCCTGCTGCTGTATCCTGTAACAATCAGTGTTGGGACTAACGTGTTCGTAAATAACGCGTTAGGTGTGATGATAACGCCAACTGATTTTAGTTTTATGATTCCTGGCTCCCATCTATGAGGTTTCTCATGTTTGTAAAAGTTACCTCATCATCCTCAGAGTCATCCTCCTCAACTGGCTGCTACTTTATGAAAACCATGTGTAACACCTGCACATGTGTTTGAAAAAACAAACGCTTTGATTTTGACACCCCAAGAAAATCTTCCTAGATCTGCACCTGTTCAGAGTAAGAGCAGAATAAACAGCAGCAGAAGCTGATTGATGAACAGCTGAATGACATATCAGCTGTAGCTGCAGCATCTGCACAGAGTTTGATTGGCTAACGCTGATTTGTTTGTTTTTTTAAACAGGACAGCAGAGAGAGAGAGGAGGAGATGAAGAGTGCAGCAGATTGATGAGACAGTGAAGAAGAGGTGAGCATGTGACAGAGCAGAGCCAGTTTAAAGGAGCCTCACAAGCTCACACATGACAGCTTCATCAACATGGAGCTCTGAGTGTTTATTAAAGGCTCATTGGACGCTCTGACACAGCTGACTGCAGCCTTTAGCTGTGAGCACACAGTGTCTCCATGAGCCTACAGATCGTGGACTTCTTTGAGAAACTTAAAGAAGACGCTTTTCTTTCCTTAGATTGAACTTAAACAAAGGATTTGAGGAGCAGAAAAGTTTTTAAAGAGAAATTAAACATATTAATAAATATTCTGATTATTTTACGTTATTTAGGTGTTTAGGTTATTTTTCTGTTTTCTGTAACATGTCTGCTCTCGAGTCGTTATCAACAGTGTATCAATGCATTCCTGTGGGTGGAGACAGAAACACACACCCAAAAAGAGCTCAGAGCAAGAATAAAAGAGGAGGAGACAGGATCAGAGTGGGACAGTGGAGCTTGTTGTTGGTGTCTCTGTGTGAAGAAACTGTAAGTTTGCTTTGTTTCCTCCTTTAACAGTTTGTTTGTTTCTGTGATGTTTGGACCTGATGTCCTCCATCACACCGACACTCTCTCTCCCCTCTGTTCCATATGTGACAGAGGGGAGAGAGTTTCTCACTCAGAGAACCAAGGTTACAATGTAACCACACGTTCAGCTCTTGTGTTTGAATCCTCATGATTATAGATTATTGATTGGCTGGAATCAAACAGTTTGAAGAACATTTATTCATGTGGCAGTTTCAGCTGCTGCTCACAAATCTGATAACAGGAACAAGTTAGTTCCACGAGGAAGACGTTCGTCTGGGCGCGTTGGCCTCGTCGGTCATGTGACCGTGTTACTGTTCGGGCTCAAACTGATACGAGTGGTTTAGCAGGTGTGACAGGACGATGCTGCACAGCCTCATTGTTCAGGTGTGAGTCAGACTCTGAGTCTTTATACAGTCCTGTTTAACAACATGTTGTTCCTGTTGATGCGTCACAGAGATCAGCTGTGCTAAACTCTGCTGCGTGCAGCTACTAGTTTCTCTAGTTTGGTGATGGAAACGTCGATGAGACTGTTTCCATCACCAAACATCACGAGGAACACCTCTGAGTCTGATTCTGACTCTGTGCATAAAACCACAATTATCCCTTCATGTCTGTTCATCTGATTCTGTAATGTGAGAAACTTTGATGTCTGAATTTTGAATCATTAATCATTAAAGTCCAGACTCGTAATTCTTAGAGGTTGGACTCAGCAGACGCTCCATAACACAACATCATCACAGTCCTTCAGTTATGATTTCATATGATTGAGTTTTGAGTGTGACAGTGATGTGTTTTCATGTTGTTGCAGGTCTCTGAGTGTGAAACCTGTCAGTTAAAACGAAGATCTTTCACTTCATTTCCCTCACTGCGTTTCTAGACCTGATTTTCTGATTTACATGCGCTCACTTCCTGTGTTGTGACAAGTTAATTATCCTGAGTGCGCACTGGGCAGGGAGACTCCGCCTCCATTAAAACCAACTAGATGTGGAAGTAGTGACGTTTTAGTTTAGTGCAGACGTGAGAGATGAGTGTCGTTACATTACTGTTCATTTTCTGTTACAGCGTTTATTGTTCTCACGTGTGATCAGACAGGATTATTTCAACAATCTCATGTTTATTTTATCCTCCTGTAACTTTATGAAGAGCTAAACTGTCAGCACTAGTTAGTCCTTATAAGAACTGTTTGTGAGCTAAGAATCAACAATGACAAAGACTGTGAGTGTCATGCAGTGAGTCCTCAGAATTAGGCTGATTTTTAAGTTTTGTGTCAATCAAAGCTAGAAGCTGGTGTAGCGTTGAGCTTTATTGTTGATTAATTAAAAAAATATATGTAAAAGAAAAAAGGACTAGATGTGTTTTCTGTCTTTAGAAAAAGGTAAAATTGGTTATATTTTGTTGGGCTAATTCTGACCAATCGTGACAGTCCAGAACTTTTCCCTGCTGCTGTATCCTGTAACAATCAGTGTTGGGACTAACGTGTTCGTAAATAACGCGTTAGGTGTGATGATAACGCCAACTGATTTTAGTTTTATGATTCCTGGCTCCCATCTATGAGGTTTCTCATGTTTGTAAAAGTTACCTCATCATCCTCAGAGTCATCCTCCTCAACTGGCTGCTACTTTATGAAAACCATGTGTAACACCTGCACATGTGTTTGAAAAAACAAACGCTTTGATTTTGACACCCCAAGAAAATCTTCCTAGATCTGCACGTGTTCAGAGTAAGAGCAGAATAAACAGCAGCAGAAGCTGATTGATGAACAGCTGAATGACATATCAGCTGTAGCTGCAGCATCTGCACAGAGTTTGATTGGCTAACGCTGATTTGTTTGTTTTTTTAAACAGGACAGCAGAGAGAGAGAGGAGGAGATGAAGAGTGCAGCAGATTGATGAGACAGTGAAGAAGAGGTGAGCATGTGACAGAGCAGAGCCAGTTTAAAGGAGCCTCACAAGCTCACACATGACAGCTTCATCAACATGGAGCTCTGAGTGTTTATTAAAGGCTCATTGGACGCTCTGACACAGCTGACTGCAGCCTTTAGCTGTGAGCACACAGTGTCTCCATGAGCCTACAGATCGTGGACTTCTTTGAGAAACTTAAAGAAGACGCTTTTCTTTCCTTAGATTGAACTTAAACAAAGGATTTGAGGAGCAGAAAAGTTTTTAAAGAGAAATTAAACATATTAATAAATATTCTGATTATTTTACGTTATTTAGGTGTTTAGGTTATTTTTCTGTTTTCTGTAACATGTCTGCTCTCGAGTCGTTATCAACAGTGTATCAATGCATTCCTGTGGGTGGAGACAGAAACACACACCCAAAAAGAGCTCAGAGCAAGAATAAAAGAGGAGGAGACAGGATCAGAGTGGGACAGTGGAGCTTGTTGTTGGTGTCTCTGTGTGAAGAAACTGTAAGTTTGCTTTGTTTCCTCCTTTAACAGTTTGTTTGTTTCTGTGATGTTTGGACCTGATGTCCTCCATCACACCGACACTCTCTCTCCCCTCTGTTCCATATGTGACAGAGGGGAGAGAGTCTCTCACTCAGAGAACCAAGGTTACAATGTAACCACACGTTCAGCTCTTGTGTTTGAATCCTCATGATTATAGATTATTGATTGGCTGGAATCAAACAGTTTGAAGAACATTTATTCGTGTGGCAGTTTCAGCTGCTGCTCACAAATCTGATAACAGGAACAAGTTAGTTCCACGAGGAAGACGTTCGTCTGGGCGCGTTGGCCTCGTCGGTCATGTGACCGTGTTACTGTTCGGGCTCAAACTGATACGAGTGGTTTAGCAGGTGTGACAGGACGATGCTGCACAGCCTCATTGTTCAGGTGTGAGTCAGACTCTGAGTCTTTATACAGTCCTGTTTAACAACATGTTGTTCCTGTTGATGTGTCACAGAGATCAGCTGTGCTAAACTCTGCTGCGTGCAGCTACTAGTTTCTCTAGTTTGGTGATGGAAACGTCGATGAGACTGTTTCCATCACCAAACATCACGAGGAACACCTCTGACTCTGATTCTGACTCTGTGCATAAAACCACAAATATCCCTTCATGTCTGTTCATCTGATTCTGTAATGTGAGAAACTTTGATGTCTGAATTTTGTTCTATCATTAAAGGATGTTGGCTGCTGTGTTTGCACATGCTCAGTGTGACAGGATGTTGGCTGCTCTGTTTGCACATGCTCAGTTTGACAGGATGTTGGCTGCTGTGCTTGCACATGCTCAGTGTGACAGGATGTTGGCTGCTGTGCTTGCACATGCTCAGTGTGACAGGATGTTGGCTGCTGTGCTTGCACATGCTCAGTTTGACAGGATGTTGGCTGCTCTGTTTGCACATGCTCAGTGTGACAGGATGTTGGCTGCTGTGTTTGCACATGCTCAGTGTGACAGGATGTTGGCTGCTGTGTTTGCACATGCTCAGTGTGACAGGATGTTGGCTGCTGTGTTTGCACATGCTCAGTGTGACAGGATGTTGGCTGCTGTGTTTGCACATGCTCAGTTTGACAGGATGTTGGCTGCTGTGTTTGCACATGCTCAGTGTGACAGGATGTTGGCTGCTGTGTTTGCACATGCTCAGTGTGACAGGATGGTGGCTGCTGTGTTTGCACATGCTCAGTTTGACAGGATGTTGGCTGCTGTGTTTGCACATGCTCAGTGTGACAGGATGTTGGCTGCTGTGTTTGCACATGCTCAGTGTGACAGGATGTTGGCTGCTGTGAAAGCTGAATGCTCTGTGGTTAGAAGTGATGTCACACATTAGGATAACTGTGCTCGCTCTCTGTCAGAGTAACAGAGAGCGAGCAATTTGACCACATGACCCTCAGTACACAGCATGATGTGCGCTGTAAACAGGAAGTAGAGGAGCAGGACTGAGGTAAACCTCTGAGGGATCAAACTGAGACTGAGCTCCAGATGTTTCCACATGTTTCTGCTCTGCGTGTGTTTGATGATTATTTCAGGTATAGATGATGGAATATGGCCAGTCTGATGTGAGCCTGCTTCTCTGACAGCGCCTCTCTGTGCTGCCCCCTGCTGGCTCTGATCATTACTGACTGAGTCCTTGCTGCCACTTTATTAGGTACAGCTTGCTAACACAGGCTCAGACCTGCTTTGCCTTCAGAGCTGAGCCTTAAATCTTCATGGCTCAGATTCAGCAAAGTGCTGGAAACATCCCTCAGAGTCATGTGATCAGTGACGTCTGCTTCAGCACTGACAGATAGACAGGATATATAATAATAATAATCAAATGCTGATTTTTATTTCAGCCCTTTGTCTGAATGCTAATCCAGCTGTGTGTGTTTGTAATGACAGTAAATAAATGTCAGACTTACAGCTCCTGCTTTACTGCATTAAAGTGATCAGATGAGTTCAGCACTTTGACATGGATGGTAGTGAAAGCAGGAAATGACAAATGTAGCACAGCAGCAGCGTTTAACAGAAACTCTGGGATGAACATCATTCATAGAACAGCTTCCAGCTTCTTTTGCTCGGCTACAGTTTGGATGGATTTGCATTTAAAGATGCAACAAGACTAAAATGGTTAGGGTCAGGAGGTCAAAGGTCAGAGCTCCTGTGGGTCTGAGGGCGGCCTCACGCTGGAGAAGGATGAAGGAGTCTGACCTGAGCCAGTGTTTGACATGAACACATCAGCACTGCTGTCAGTGAGCCTAACGACAGCCGTTAGCATCATTTCAGTGTTTCAGTCATAAAAACACTTCCTGTCTCTGTGGTGGTTACAGTGACATCATGCAGTTTGTGCTTTGACCTCCAGAGGGCGACAAATCAGCACAGACAGAGAGCTCCATTCAAACTTTGCTGCCATCAGGAATAATTCTTCAAATATAATCATCAGTGTTTGAGCAGTTATGATATCAGGGACAATCTAGACATGTGTGACAATACTGAACATGTCACATGACACACCTCAAACATCATGTGATCCACTCTCAGTCTGCACTTTCATTCATGACTTCAACAGGTTGAAATGAGCTTTGAAGAAACATTCAGTGAAATAAATCTTTCATGGATTCATGTGAGCAGCAGATGAACTTTGTACCAACAACATCTTCAATAACAGAGTCTGAATGAAGCTCAGGTGTTGATGCTGCTCACTGATTGGACGCTTGCTTTCAGCTCTGCTCTCAGTCTTTACTGCACAGGTGAAGGTAGAAAGTGTGACTGGATCTATAGACTGGAAAGAGAGAAACATGCTGAACATTTGAAGCTTTGCAGCAGAAATGTTCATGTTACAAATACAGCAGAGCTGATCTGGGATCAGTGTGTTCACACCTGCAGCTACAACAAGGTTTCATGTCTCCACACGTCAGCATGTGAACTTTACTCTGACTCAGTCTGAGCAGTCAGACGGCATATTTTTAAAGTTAACACATCAGCACACACAGAGCTGAGCCCCTCCCACCTGTGCTGAGTTTCAGGTGGAGCCCCGCCTCCTTCCAGGAAGCAGCTCACCTGTGTGTCCGTGTTTAGTGTCCAGGTGTGGAGTGGAGCTTGTTGTTGGTGTGTGAAGAAACTGTAAGTTTGCTTTGTTTCCTCCTTTAACAGTTTGTCTTTAGGAACTTTACTGTTTGTTCAGCTCGTGTTTGATTTCTTCACACAACAAACTGTGTGTGTTTGTATTTCCGGTCTCTCCATTAAAGTCAGTGTGTAATGTTTCCTGGCTAACATCAGCTGTGTGCAGCTTAGTTCAGCACAAATCTGCCGCTCCATAGTTCACGGTAACGGACTCACAGCTGGACCAACGAGGCCGAGTGTGTCCGCCACTCTGAGCTACGTTCGTGTTTGTGTACTTGTAGTTTGTACTTTGAGTTCACTCAGAGCCCACAGAGGACGCAGCGTACGTGATGACGTCACAGCCCTTTACCTCCTTTACTGTCACTGTGATTAATGTTTACACACGAGACACCTGCAGAGCTCTGACGCTAAGCTAGCACACAGCATGCTAACACTAAGCTAAAGCTAGGCTAGCCAAGAACCCAGAGTGAGGTTAAAGCTAGTGATGGGCAGATGAAGCCTCATGAAGCACTGAAGCTTTTCATCCAATTGGTTCACCCCAACGCGAAGCTTCTTGAAGCTTCATTTGCTCTAGCAGGACACCTACTGGACGTAAAAATATTAGTTGGCATGAATTTGAAGAGTGTGGCCTTTTTGCACACAGCCTGTAAATGTCAACAACAAAAGGAGTGTGTAAAACATGTATATTGTAGTGATGCAGTGTACTGTGTATATTTATACTGGCAGTATGGAACATGATTATTTGGAAATGCCTAAAATGGAAATGATCATATACTGTGAGGTGAGGTGTGGACAGTGGTTGTGCTTTTGTAACATTGAGGCAAGGACAGTGATTAGTGTTTAGGGGACACATCATTGGTTTTTGTTAAAAAGAAACAGTTTCTCCACTGTGGCAGGTCGTAGGCGATTTTTTTTTTCTAAACTGTCTCTAACTCTCACTAACCGCAACTCTCCATCAAACGCCCACATTTTGTCTGAGGGGTTTATATCGCTGTCATAGCTCGCGGCAAAGTTCGAACCGCTTCCTGAACCAGTCACGTGGTACAGCCGGGCAGCGAGGCTTCGGACGTCATCATTTTCAGCTCCTCCCATAAATGAAGCAAGCCTGGATACGCGCTTCGCGGAAACGCCCCCTCCATTACTCGACACACGCTTCGAAGCCTCGATACAGAACGTCACATTACTAGTTAAAGCTGAGTAAACACTGACCCCAGACCAGCACCGTGATAAAGTGAGCTGCTGCTGCTGAACTTGAACAGGTAACAAAGTGATGAGCAGTCAGGCTGCAGGTTTCTACCTGTTCATGTTTCTACAGTAGAATCACTTTGAAGTGTCTTTGTGCTGTTTCATCTTTGATTTGTGTTCATAAACACTCAGAGAAACATCACGTGACCTCATCAGGATCTGTGTTGGTGTGTGGGGCTGTACCTCAGCTTTATGTTGTTACATGCTCATTTGTTCATTTTAACATCAAAGTAATGTTATGAGGAGTAATGAAGTAACGTACTCCATTACTTTTAATTAAAGTGTTCTGTGTAATATGTGTAATAATGACTGTTTTGAGTAATGACCAACACTGATCACAACAAAGAGGAAATGCCTCCAACATGCACAAACATTTGAGCCACAACATGCAGTTAATGTGCACAAATGTCTTTGATATGCTGCTCAGTGATGGTGGTGACTGTCAGAGCAGAGCTACTGAGAATCAATAAGTAATATCAATGATGGGATCAGAATCACTAAATTCTTCTCATCCCTGTCAGTATCATACATGTGCTGTATAATGTGATAAATGTAGAGGTGCTGGCTGTTCTCTCACTCTGCTGTTTAGCTGTAAAGGACGCCTCCCTGCCTTTGTCTCATTCATGACCTTTAATAGTCTCTTCTAACATGCAGAGATCTGTATGATCTGTTTCATAGAGTCTAACCAGCCTGTACAGGTAACAACAACAGTCACTGCATCACTGACACACAAACGTCATCTCTGTCAATAACAACATTCATACATGGAATAAAAACACATCAGTGGATCATTGCTGGAGCTGATGTTTGTGCTCCTGGTGCAAAGGCTCTCAGTTTCCTCCTTGAAATAAGTGTTTACATTGTTGTTATATTGTTGGCCCACCATTGATCATGTGACTCATCACATGATCAATGGTGAGCGTCTCTTTTCCTCTCAGGTTTAAATATCTGGGACTCTCCACCGTTTGGTTTTAGAGCTGAAGAAGCTTCTCTGATGAAACGTCTTCCAGAAACTTAAAGACGTCTCTTTTCTCTCCAAGCTCCTTAGATCACATGACCTGGATGACTGAACCTACAGACACATTGACCTGGTTTCTAGGTAGAGCTGGGCGATAGAACGATAACGATATGTATCGCGATATAACTTTTTCTCGATAGAAAAATTAAACTATTGCGATAGACCTCGCCGCTCTTGTCCTCTTAAAAAAAAAAAAAGGTCAGCCAATCCAAACTAAGTAGCCGCACGTGTGTTTGTTTGGGAAGCAGCCAGCGGGTAATGGAGGAAATGAGTGTGCCGACTAGAAAAATCAACCGAGCGTGACCGAAGAGAAAACAGATGATGGTTCCAACGCCGGAGAGATTGTCGAACGGAAGAGCCATAGAAGTTCCGTAGTGTGAAGGTATTTCGGCTATTTCAAGTCTGACAAAAAACAGAGTAGCGTGCACTGTAAATTGTGCCGAAAGCAAGTCTGGAAATACAATAAACTGGTGCATGCGTCACACTGTGCGCCACGTTATTGTTTCGGTGAAATGAATTTCTACAATACTGTTAATTCTACTCTCTGCAGTGTTTAAATGCTTACATATACACACAGTTACTGTCCGTCCACACATACGACTCGGTTCTGCTTCTATGCCGCAGCTTTGTTTACTTTTTCCCACCGAGGCTTCTAGACTTCTGATTGGCCAACATTTCTGCACGGTTAGGAATCTAGCGCCACCTGCTGCTTTGGCATGTTCATAGCAGCGTTTTCCTTCATTTCTGCCTTTATGTGTGGACGGGATTATTTTTTAAAACGGAAACGGAAAATCTCCGTTTTCAAAAATACCCGTGTACGTGTGGACGTAGCCTCAGTCTCTGACTGGAAGCGCTAATTCGTCATTCGGCTTTTGTCAGACTAAAGTAACTGTTAAAACTGTTTGAAAAGCTCAGCTATACAACAAGGAGAGATTGAGAATTTCCTTTTAGTTCTCAGTTTATTTGATATTGACAAAAGTTAGTCAGTTTTGTCTGTTCTTCTGTAAAACAAACTAAGATTTATTTTTAGAATTAATATTTTGTTTCTAAGTGGAATTGACAATTTAGGCTGTTTCGTTTGTTCTATTTTGAAACTTAAACGCTTTAGCGGCTGCCTTTTGTGTAGTTTGCAATATTTGCCTTTATTTATCTGAAAAAGTCTCATGTTCCTTAAGTACATCTACCCTGTTGAACTTATTATGGGAAATAAATATTTAAATAAAAACAAGCTGCTGATTATTTCACATTTTACTTGTGAGCAACGGCACATTTAAATCTTACAAATATAGTTATTTGGCTTATATCGTGATAGATATCGTTATCGCCTGAAATGAAAAAAACATATCGTGATATGAAAAAATCTCATATCGCCCAGCTCTACTTTAAAGGTGATCGTTTAGGACTTCAGCAATAATACAGACAGCAATGTAGTTAGCAGTAAAACAGCTTTATTGGGAATTAACTTAAAAAACAAACAAACATCTGTCTCCTATTTTCTGTCACACAGGAAAGAAGCATCAATATCTGATGAGAAGACTTATTTATTTCTTTTTGGGGGTTTTTTTCAACAGGAGAAGAATATCTAACAAGTTGATTTGTTCACATCTTAATTTTTAAGTGACATGTGCATTTTGAGTTTATACACTCTTTATATAAGGCGACAGTTTCCTTTTGCAGTATTTTTGTGTGGAGTGTTTTTCTATTTCTTAACAAAAAGGGAACAAAGGTGTTTAAGTTCACCTAGGATGATTTGTCTTAACTTTCACGTGGTCTTACTGAGGTGATGTGAATTGAAACATGCATTTTTTTTGGCGGTGAGGGAGGGATGTGCTGGAAAAGTTTGAAAAGGGACCTTGAAAGTGCTTAAGAAGTGCTTGAATTTGACCTTGAAAAAGGCATATGAACCCTGATCATTATCATTAGCCTGTGTAAGTCCTGAGTGTCCTCCAGTTCAGTGTCTTTGTCAGTCCCACATGTGTCGTTTCTGTTCAGCTGGTCTTCCAGTCAGTCATCCATCTCAGACTCTGTCATTCTGTCGTAAACACCAGCCTTCACCACCTGTGAGGCCTGCGTTTGGGTCCTCTCTTCTCCACATCCACACTGCGATGCTGTGACATATACAGTACATAAAATCAAAATTCACGTTTTATGCAACTAAAGTGTTTCATTATGTAGGCTACAGAACATAATTCAGTTATAGACGATATATGAAACATGTATACTTACTGCATTTGAATCATTTAAACCATATGTGATATAAACACCTGCACGTGTGTTTGAAAAAACAAACGCTTTGATTTTGACACCCCAAGAAAATCTTCCTAGATCTGCACGTGTTCAGAGTAAGAGCAGAATAAACAGCAGCAGAAGCTGATTGATGAACAGCTGAATGACATATCAGCTGTAGCTGCAGCATCTGCACAGAGTTTGATTGGCTAACGCTGATTTGTTTGTTTTTTTAAACAGGACAGCAGAGAGAGAGAGGAGGAGATGAAGAGTGCAGCAGATTGATGAGACAGTGAAGAAGAGGTGAGCATCTGACAGAGCAGAGCCAGTTTAAAGGAGCCTCACAAGCTCACACATGACAGCTTCATCAACATGGAGCTCTGAGTGTTTATTAAAGGCTCATTGGACGCTCTGACACAGCTGACTGCAGCCTTTAGCTGTGAGCACACAGTGTCTCACATTTACATTCACTTCCCTGTCAAACTCAATAACTTTAAACAGCTGCTGTTATCAGGTGAAGATAGCAAAGCTTTCAGGGCTGAGCCCCAGTGTTTCAGGATAATGGCCCCAGAGACCACAGTCACATATGTGGGGAAGGATTTTAAGTTTAAAACTTCCTTTAAGCACTAACAGCAGAGACGCACAAAGTCGCAGACAGGGAACAAAGTATTTTAGGTTTGTATTGTCAGATTATTTAATCATTATACTGAACAAATATGTGAAAAAGTAAAAACCTCTATTATGATGAGGTTATCACTACATTCACATGTCGTCGATGTGTTCTTTCACACAGATCAGTTTCAGTGTGTGTGGCCCGTACACTAAACCATGACACAAATTCATATGATGTGACACCCAGACTGTGTTCACTGTTTCTTTTGGTAAAATCATCTTCTCGTGTTTTTATAGAAAGATGATGGAAGAACCTAAAGAACAGCCAGCCAAAGCAGCTCCATCAGCAGGTAGG
Organism: Copadichromis virginalis; assembly: GCF_057382275.1. Lineage (NCBI taxonomy): Eukaryota > Metazoa > Chordata > Actinopteri > Cichliformes > Cichlidae > Copadichromis > Copadichromis virginalis. The sequence continues at coordinate 9,043,527 of NW_028188589.1, forward strand.
AGATCAGTGCTTTGTATGATGAGACGTATGGATGTATAGACTTCAGGCAGATTCTTTTTTGTAACTGTGACAAGTACATGAAATTCACGAGTTGTAACCTGTCCTAATCTTTGCCTTAATCTTTCTGTGGGACATTAATATAACATGAGAACTTCCAGTCTAAGGAGTTTGGCAGAGAAACAACTGGACTTTTTTGTACTTTGAACCCACATATGAGGTTAAAACGATGCCACCTTAAAATGAAACTGAAGAAATATTGAAACTGAAGCAAATGTATTGAAAGTGAAATGATAGTGAAAAAACATAAATATAGAAATTTAAAGAAAAAACTCACTGTTCATGTGGTTTTCACACTTACATCGTTTTTTTTCCACGTACAGTTATTTTTTCAGCTTCAATTAGTTGGCACTGCTTCGGCATCTGAGGGTGCGCTTGAGGGGCGGGGCTTCAGAGCCACATATATGAGCCACATATGTTTGCGCACATTATATTGCTGACCAGTGACTGTAGAAATCATGGACGACCTAATATCTGCAGCAGCCGCAGTCATGAAGAAACTTGCGTATCTCTGAACGGCACATAGAGCGGGGACGCTGAGAGGAGGTCCAGCGTTTACCGACTGTTTCAAACTGACAGACTCAGGTGTTCTTCAGTGTCTGCCTGACAGAAGGACCTGAGAGCCGCCACAATATTTTTGGTAAGTGAAAGGTGTTTGTAAGCTAATCTGTAGCTAACATCCTTAGCTAGCTAGCTAAGATGGGCACTCGGCTGTCGGGAAAACTTGTTTTGTAAAGTTTGTTTAGCTAACCCGTGCAGGTGAACGAAATGAACAGAAACGCACCGGGCTGCTCAGTCAGTAACTAACCACAGTTACTGTACTTTTATTATGAGTATTACACTGTAAGAGCAACAGGCTGCACTCTGCTGCAGCTCCTGTGCAGAGCTGATTATTCAATATGTGCAAACAGCAGCATGTTTTCACTCTTTTGCCACATCTGTAAGGATATTAACACATATTTTAAAAAAGGCTTGCACTTCAGTAACCCCTCATTAATCATTAATTACAGATTAAATAGCAAAGCCTAATATTTATGTACTCAAACCAAATACTTCTGCTTGGCAGCTTAAGTTAAAATGTGTGTTTCATTTTTCCTCGGATTACATTTTTAGCACTGACTCTGTGTATTGTTTTTACTAAGTTTGTTTCAAATATTCAGGTTAAATAAAACAGTCTGAATCATTCTTATTGATGTAAGTTCACAAAGTTACATGTGCAGTACAGCTTACATCCTTTGAGATGGAAAAAAGCATTAATATTTGTTATGATACCTCTGTATGTTGGTGACCACGGTGCAGCAGCAGACTGAACCAGGACTGAAACCTGCTCCGTCTGCTCATGTATGCAGATTCACATTCACAAAGCACCAACAACTCAAAGGTTAACATTATATTGGAAAATCTGTTGGTATATACGGCTTTAAGAAATAAACAGCTCGTATGTGAGCAGAGCTGAAGAACTTCAGATCCTGGGTGTGTGAGGACAGAAGGATCAGCTCTATTTCAGATTTGAGATAAACTTTATATTTCAGTTTGTGATGGTTCAGTTCTCTTTGTGATTACAGGAGCTGATTCAGACCTCAGCACCACCCAGTGACAGCAGACAGATCATCCAACATGTTCACATGTTAACTGCAGAATGAACTGATGCAAACAGTACAAAGGTTAAAGCACCACATGTGCTGTAGTGAAAGCTGCAGCTGTTTTATGGATAAAAACAAAGTCAAAAGGATTAATCACCCCTGTATCATATGAATGTTGGGTTTTTCTCTGTATCTGTTATTGTAGGATCTACTGTACAATATAAAGCACCTTCAGGTGACTGTTGTTGTGATTTGGCGCTATATGAATAAAATTGAATTAAATTGAAATGTAACTGTGTCACTATATATCAGCATTAACAGGACCTCAGCTTGGTGTTTCACAAAGCTGCTGATCTCAGACCTGCACAGCTTCCGTTTTAAACACTGAATGTACTCAGCTGCATGAAGAGCACGTTTGAGTTTCTCTGACACAATTAAATAAAAACTGATGAAGGTCAAAGGTCGTCATTTGTATGTCGAACTACAGACTTGTCATCTGGAATTCTTTCACAGTTTGCAAATTTGCAAATAGTGTGTTATTTACCATTAAGTGATTCAGAGTCATTCATACCAGAGTAACCATAGAGGATAATATATTTTTAAGTATATAACTATCCACAGGACTGAATATAATATCTCTAAGTAAAAGTCCAGAGACTCTGAGGATTATCCAAGTACTTATAACATTACACAAAGCAAAGCTCAAAAAGCTGCTGGCCCTGATGCATTACAGGGCATGCTTGCCCCCCACACTGGATCCTCACCAATTTGTCTATCAAATCAATGGAGTACAGAGGATGCTGTATCCACAGCTCTTCACTGTGTACTCTCACACCTGGACAACAAGAGTACTCATGCAAAAATACTGTTAGTTGACTTCAGCTCAGCATTCAGTACAGTTCTTCCCTCCAAGCTGATCACCAAACGTGTGGATCTTGGACTCAACAACTCCATCTGTACCTGGATCATGGCTCATGGACTTTCTGACCAACAGACCTCAGCATGTTAGGTCAGGCCATAACAGCTCTACCACTGTCACACTCACACTGGCACTCCACAGGGCTGTGTGCTGAGCCCGTTCCTCTATGACTGCAGACCTTAGTATGCATCCAACTCCATCCTTGGACGGGTCTCCAGCTTCAAGTTCTTGGGAATCCACATCTCTGAGAATCTGTCCTGGTCAACTAACACCTCCAGCCTGGTCAAGAAGGCCCATCAGGGCCTCTTTTTCTTTAGGATACTGAAGAAGAATCAACTTCCACCGCTGTGTGATAGAGAGCATCCTGACCAACTGTGTCACAGTCTGGTGTGGGAACTGCTCTGCTGCTGACCGCAAGGCACTGCAGCGCCCAACACATCACAGGGATTCCACTTCCTGGCATTGAGGATGTCCGCAAGAAGAGATGTCTACGCCGAGTATGCATCATTCTCGGACTCCTCTCATACTGCCAATAAACTCTTCCAGCTCCTCCTCCCCTCCAGGAGGCGCTACAGGAGCCTTCAGACTAAAACCAGCAGGTTTAGGAACAGCTTCTTCCCCACAGCTGTCACCCTACTGAACTCAGTCCCCGCTGAGCCTTTCCATCCACTCACCTAACCCTTCTACACTCCTCCTCCCAGTGACCATGATCCTTTCATTATCAACATTCACCACGTTGGTTACTGCTGTAGTTTTAGGACACTGACATGGTGTAGTCTCTGTTATAGTGCCTACACTGTTATAGTCTGTTCAGAGAGCTACGCTTCCACTACTGTAGATATTTTCATAGCACTCTGTAGATCTGTTTACCTCACAGTGCTTCATCTTTATATATGTATATTTGTTCATAGTATACCTGTATACTTGCCCGTCTGTATAGCAATACAGATCATCTGTGTATCGGTTACAATATTATTTTTCAGTTTCAATATTTTCTTCAGTTTCATTTTAAGCTGGCATAATTTTAACCCCACACATCCTAAAATTTAGTATTTGTTGATGAGATGATGAAGTGTTAATTCAACAAAGTTAGAATATTTTTCACATGATGTCGACTGAGAACCATGTTTATGTCTCTTTCTTGTTTCTGTAGAGGAGGAGCTTGCCAGTGTGCGGTCAGCCTTTGTCTGGAGGGTAACAACAGAAATCCTCACACAGCTGCTTGAGGCCCTCGTATGTGACACTGTCTTAAATGAGTTGGAGAAAGAATCGATACTGGAGAAGAACCTAGCCAGAGCAGACAAGGCACGCAGCTTGATCGACACAGTGAGGAAAAAAGGAGACGAAGCATGCAAGATAACAATCAAGCATCTTCAGATCAAAGATCCTTTTCTTTTCTCTCAGCTATGTTTATACTCTGATCCATCTGCTCAACAAGGTGAGGTCATGCATCATATACCATGAATAAAAATGGTCACCTTGCAGTTTGTTGAGATGTGAAAGTGAAACCTCAGAATTCACTGTAAGAAAAAGGAGAGGGCAAGAACGTCATTCTACGACGAATGTTTGGATTTGTTACATGCCTGCAAATGTATTTTCTAAACTACATGGACATCATAAACCTGTGAAACTACTTAGATCTAATGTGAGCTGTATTTAATTAAACACAAGTGTTCTTTACTTTTAAAAACCATGCAAACTGATTGCCTTAAAGAAGAAAAGCATGAGTCATTTGACTTAAATGCCACATTTTTATATAATCAAGTTCAAGTTCAAATTTTATTCATCACCTGCAGTGTCAGGTTGCCCTGCAGTGGAATGAACCCGCCCCCCGACCATACACACACAACACAGACATCACATGGGGATACAAGTCAGAGAACGTTGCATTATAGAAAAAACACTGAAATCTACACTACAATGGGAAAGTACAAGGGGAAAAAAGAGACCTCTGCTCATGCTGGGCTACAGGAGGACAGCATGAGAACAGGAAACACAAAAACTCCTCTGCACAGAAAGCACATAAATGTCCACAGTACAACATTATAGAGCACGTGACCAACAACAAGGTTGGTTAGGGGATAAGGAGTAATCCCAGGCAACACAGCAGCCATCCTGCCACTGCGCCGACTCTCCGGCGTGGGCCCAGACCCGCCTCGTGTTCCCAGGAGGCAACAAGCATCGAAGGCATTGGAAGGGGAGGGGGGATGTGTGAGTGCTTATCAGTGTAAATGTATGTGTGTGCGTGTCCATAGTTCAGCTGAGACAGTGTCCTCCGCCCTATCAGGCTAAGTAAACAGTCTACCAGCCAACCCAGGTGGCCTTGCATGGAATGGGAAGGAACAGACTCAACACAGTCGTTATCAGGGAGTTTTTGTTCAGCTCAGGCCTTGAGCCCACAGCTGGCGCCGAAGGGGTAGCCGCATTATATGATTTGTGATTTTTCTTTTACAAACAACTCATGAGAATTTCAAGCTGTTTTTAACACTCCGACACCGACACTGGTCTCTCAATCTCCCGCTGGATAGCTGCGAGCCTCTCAATTATGTTATTTACCTTCAATTCTGTGGTCTTTTCAGGCTTTTGCTCACAGAGCAGATTCTGAGACTTCACGACCGCAGCCAACTGATCCGCGATGTAATCCAGCTTCCGCCCCAAGGTGTTGTTCCGAGTGGATTCTTCCTTGATGTAATCCAATATACACTCAGAGGTGTTATTCTGAGCCTTCACTGCAGCCGTTAGCGCCTCCAAGCTCTTAACCATGCTGCATTCACTGAGCCCTTTCTGAGAAGCCGCACCTCGTCCCATCCTTTCAATCCCAGCGAGCAGCCTTGTGGGGGTTTGAACAGCCGGTTCCGCTTTCTTAATTCTCCGATAAACCAGGGCCAAGCCAGCTCCGATCAGCAAGAACCCTGTTATCATGGTTCCGAATAGGTACATATCTTCAGCGTCCTCGATCGACAGTCCCGCCAGGCACACGATCCTCCATGTCTGCCACTCGTCCATCGTGTATCCGGCAGGGAAAGTCCCTCCAGGGCACTCGGGCTCTCCCGAGCCCAGACAACTCGTTGAGAAAAGGGTGTCAATAGCATTCAGAGACCAGTTGATCAAATCCATAATTCTCTTTTAGGTTTTTAGACACAGACTGTGAGAGAGTGTTCCAGGGAAGTGAAATACACATGAGACAAGACAAAGACACAAGAGGCTAAGCAGGGAAGATAAGGGGAAGGAGAAGAGGAGAAAAGTGCGACTGCCTTCGCCAAGAGCCAAACGAGAAGGAACATGTTTAGTGTGGCCAGAAAGGGTTTACATTATCTTTCGCCATTGTAATTTACGACAAGAATTAAATGTGAATTACTGAATCTCTCTCAGATGCTTATTTAAATAACATAGCAGTGTTGTTATTTTTGGTGACAAAGTTTGGAGAAGAGGCACAGAAAGCAGAAACCTGTTTAGCCTGCACATGTTGGCATCAGGTACATATGAAAAGCTGCAAAGCAATACAGATGTGTAGGTTCAAAACATTTAATGTGGCTGTTTTCAGGAATTACATTTAGGAATTCCTGTAGCCCCTTTTTTCTGGTTTTCTGGTAGAATAAGTATATTAAAAACTAAAACGTATGATAGGCTCAACAAAGGACAAAGTACGTCACATAGCTCCTTCAGACCAGATTTGTATTTTTCCTTCTTTTTTCCTTTTTTTGATTCAGATGCTCTTCAGAAGTGTCAGCCTAAACTTAAGTCTAAGCTGAAGAAGAAGTTCCAGCGTGTGTTTGAGGGCATCGCTAAAGCAGGAAAACCAACCCTTCTGAATCAGATCTACACAGAGCTCTACATCACAGAGGGAGGGACTGCAGAGGTCAATGATGAACATGAGGTCAGACAGATTGAAACAGCATCCAGGAAACCACACAGACCTGAAACAACAATCAGACAAGAAGACATCTTTAAAGACACACCTGGAAGAGATGAACCAATCAAATCAGTGCTGACAAAGGGAGTGGCTGGCATTGGGAAAACAGTCTTAACACAGAAATACAGCCTGGACTGGGCTGAAGACAAAGCCAACCAGGACATCCAGTTCATATTTCCATTCACTTTCAGAGAGCTGAATGTGCTGAAAGAGGAAAAGTTCAGCTTGGTGGGACTTGTTCATCACTTCTTTACTGAAACCAAAGAAGCAGGAATCTGCAGCTTTGAAGACTTCCAGGTTGTGTTCATCTTTGATGGTCTGGATGAGTGTCGACTTCCTCTGGACTTCCACAAAACTACAATCCTAACTGACCCTAGAAAGTCCACCTCAGTGGATGTGCTGCTGATAAACCTCATCAGGGGGAAACTGCTTCCCTCTGCTCGCCTCTGGATAACCACACGACCTGCAGCAGCCAATCAGATCCCTCCTGACTGTGTCGGCATGGTGACAGAGGTCAGAGGGTTCACTGACCCACAGAAGGAGGAGTACTTCAGGAAGAGATTCAGAGATGAGGAGCAGGCCAGCAGGATCATCTCCCACATCAAGACATCACGAAGCCTCCACATCATGTGTCACATCCCAGTCTTCTGCTGGATCACTACTACAGTTCTGGAGCGTGTCCTGAAAACCAGAGAGGGAGGACAGCTGCCCAAGACCTTGACTGAGATGTACATCCACTTCCTGGTGGTTCAGGCCAAAGTGAAGAAGGTCAAGTATGATGGAGGAGCTGAGACAGATGCACACTGGAGTTCAGAGAGCAGGAAGATGATGGAGTCTCTGGGAAAACTGGCTTTTGATCAGCTGCAGAAAGGAAACCTGATCTTCTATGAATCAGACCTGACAGAGTGTGGCATCGATATCAGAGCAGCCTCAGTGTACTCAGGAGTGTTCACACAGATCTTTAAAGAGGAAAGTGGACTGTACCAGGACAAGGTGTTCTGCTTCATCCATCTGAGTGTTCAGGAGTTTCTGGCTGCTCTTCATGTCCATCTGACCTTCATCAACTCTGGACTCAATCTGCTGGAAGAACAACAGACAACCTCCAAGAAGTCTGAAACAAGAGAATCTGCAGAGAAACACTTCTACCAGAATGCTGTGAACAAGGCCTTACAGAGACCAAATGGACACCTGGACTTGTTCCTCCGCTTCCTCCTGGGTCTTTCCCTGCAGACCAATCAGACTCTCCTACGAGGTCTGCTGACACAGACAGGAAGTAGCTCACAGACCAATCAGGAAACAGTCCAGTACATCAAGAAGAAGCTCAGTGAGAATCTGTCTGCAGAGAAAAGCATCAATCTGTTCCACTGTCTGAATGAACTGAATGATCGTTCTCTAGTGGAGGAGATCCAACAGTCCCTGAGATCAGGACGTCTCTCCACAGGTAAACTGTCTCCTGCTCAGTGGTCAGCTCTGGTCTTCATCTTACTGTCATCAGAAGAAGATCTGGATGTGTTTGACCTGAAGAAATACTCTGCTTCAGAGGAGGCTCTTCTGAGGCTGCTGCCAGTGGTCAAAGCCTCCAACAAAGCTTTGTGAGTAAACATGAACTCATCGCTTCATTCTTAAAATCATGGGAAATAAATCAGAGGTGCTCAGTTCAAAGAACACTACCACTTTAGAAAAATTAAAAAATAGTCACTAAAATAGTCATGATACTTTAAATATTTCTCTCCAGCAGGACATGTCAGCATTTCTGAAATATTTTTGTCTTCAACTCGAATCAAAGCACAATCCAGATCCAGCCTATAAGAACATGAGCTCTGATCCTTCAGCCCCTCTGACAGGTTTATTATCCTCAAGTTGTTCACTTGTCTCCAACAACCAGGAGTCTAGCTCTGTTTTTTAAAGCAAATACTTGAGCTACCAGACTGCACCTACATCGTTTTCAGATGTTCTTATTTTAAGGTCTGGTTTGTGTCTCATCTTTATTGCAATCCCCCATGTCTCTCTGTTTTTCAAATATAAATCTGTTACCTCGGTGTGGCCAGAACAACATGGTGAACCCCAAATACAGACAAAGGTGAAGGAACTGAATATTACTAGACGTGAAGGCTTTATTTACACACAGGAACTTGACACTTGGAATTTTTTAACATGAACTGTGAACTATGGCGGAAGTCAAGCACTTGAAGCTGTGAGCATGAAGTGGGCTCTATGGTAGGTTTCCGGAAATGGGTCTTGGTTGATGGTAATCTGAGTCACTGTAACAGAGGTAGAGCAGCATCAGAAAGATCACTGGTGGAGGTTACAGTAAGTGAACGAGGTTATCTTCAATGTCTTATTTGGGGTTTCTGTAGCTCAGGAGGTAAAGCTGGTCTGATCTGACCTACTGATCAGAAGGTTGGTGGTTCGATCCCTGGCTCCTCCAGTCTGCATGTCAAGTATCCTTGGGCAAGATACTAACCCCAACTTGCTCTCCGATGCATCCATCAGAGTATGAATGTGCGTGAATGTACTTAGAAAGCACTAAGTTCAGATAAAGTGTTTGTGAGAATGGGTGTGATTGGGTGGATGTGGCATGTTGTATAGAGCGCTGTGAGTACTCCGGGAGAGTAGAAAAACGCTATATAAGAATCAGTCCATTTACCATTTACTTGTCAGTAATTGGAAAGCAACTTGGGGAAGGCAGGTGGTGAGGTCTGGGTGAGTACTTGTTAGCTTTGAATCCAGGCAAAGTGGTCCAGTAAGTCTAAGAGACGAAAGGCATTAATGTGGCTGTGAGTGAATCAAGAAGACCAGCATCCAGGAAAACGTGACTGAACTGCAAGGGTGAGTAGATGATCCGAGGATTAGGAGGTTAGCAGAGTTATTGGGAGTGCTGATGTTATATTCAGCCTAGTAGATTACTGTCAGGTGTGGACAGTGGACAGGCTGACCAGGCTTCACCCAAAGGCAGAAACCAGAGTCTAGTGGGAAACCACCGCCGCTCACACAGACCATGACAGCAGCATGACCCCCCCCCCCCCAAAGCATTCTCTTTCACTTGGCATCATTTACCTCTCCCTTCTCCAATTTCTGATGTGTCCACCTTTGCAATGACAACTGTGATCAGGGTGAACCAAAAAGGTGCCGTGGTGAACAGATACTTAAGTTTGGTGAATGCAGTTTCAGCTTTGGGGGACCAGATGCATGCTGAGACTTGAGTGGTGCAGCTACCTGACTATAGTTGAAAATGAACAGTCTATAAAAATTTGCTATTCCCAAAACCCATTGGAGATGCTTCTTGAATCTACAATGGGTACAAGGGGTAGGCCACTCTGTTAAAGCTTTCACATTTGCCAGATCCGTCTTCACCTGCCCCCGTGCCAAAATGTAACTGAAAAAAGTTATTGATGAGGAATGGAATTCACACTTTTTTGCTTTGACATAAGGTTTATTCTCCAGCAAACGTTGGAAAAATAGCATGGACATGAGACTGATGTTCCTCGCAGGTTTTGGGAAAAATGAGGATATCATCCAGATACACCAATACGAACCTGTCAAGGAATTCCCGGAGGACATCGTTAACTAATCTTGAAACATTGCGGGAGCATTAGTTAACCCAGGCGGCATGACCAAATACTCGTAGTCCCCCAATGGCATGTTTAAAACGGTCTTCCACTTGTCTCCCTGATTGATCTGGAAAAAGTGGTAAGCGTTGCGGATGTGGGGTTTTGTAAACCCAGTGGCACTGTGAAATGGCCTGAAAGCAGAGCTAATGAGGTAATAGGTACTTATTCTTGATGGTAATATCACTGAGGCCCCTGAAGTAAATGCATGGCCAGAGAGAGCCATCCTTTTTCCCCACAAAAAAGAAGTTCCAACTTGAGATGACAATCGTTGGATTATGCCTGCACCGAGGGATTCCTTAATGTACTTTTCCATAGCCGCACACTCAGGTCTAAGCAGGTTATACAGCCAGCTAGAAGGCCGGGTGGAGCCAGAGAGTAGTTCTATGGTGCTGTCCTGTGGTTTGTGAGGTGGCAGTGAAAGCGCTTTACTTTTGCTAAATACTTCCTGAAGATCATGACATTTGGTGGGCACAGAGGAGAGATCTAAAACAGTCTCAGTGTTGGTTGATGGTTCCACAGGTTCCGGTGGACGGGCAGAAACAAGGCAATTTGAATGACAGAACAGACTCTAACTGATTACCCTCTGACCTGACCAGTCTAAGTGGGGGTTATGTAATTCTAGCCAAGGAAACCCGAGTATGAGTGGTTTGTGAGGTGCATGAAAAGCAAAAAAGGTAAGTGTTTTCTTGTGATTGCCAGGGGTGACAGGCTCTGTGCGCTGAGTTATGTGAGGGGACACTCGGTTATTTAATGACTTAGTGGGAATGGGCGGATTAAGGGGGCATAGAGGGATGTTTAACTGTCTCGCTAACTCAGACTCCATGAGGTTCTAATTGAACAAGAGCCTGAAAGGTCTGGTTAACTAGAACAGAGAGTTGGAGTTGCAATCTGGGTTTTTATGTTTGTGTGAGTATCCTCCACCCTTATCCCTGAACTTTCCAGTGGGCAGACCCTGGTGTGGAATCGAAAACAGACAGGTTCATCACGAGAAGCAAGTTGATCTTTCATGGTTTGATTTAATGACTGAAAAACATACAGCGGACGGTGGTTAGCACTGTTGCCGCACAGCAAGAAGGTCCTGAGCAAAAGTCTTTACAAACTCAACCAGGAAATCATCATGCGAGCAGAAAGAAAGAGGATGAGCAGATAGGTAAGCAAGAGAAACCCGCCAGCGTCCCAGGTTTCCAGAGAAGGTTCAGGTTCTAGGTACCTGAAATGGGATGTAATTCAATTCAATTCAATTTTATTTATATAGCGCCAAATCACAACAGTCACCTCAATGCGCTTTATATTGTACAGTAGATCGTACAGTAATAGATACAGAGAAAAACCCAACAATCATATGACCCCCTATGAGCAAACACTTTGGCGACAGTGGGAAGGAAAAACTCCCTTTTAACAGGAAGAAATTTTTGGTGTCAAAGTCAAAGCACAGATCCACCCAGTCTCTGTATTTCAGCTTATTTCCTTTATACACACATTTAACAGGAACAGTTTCAGACAGCTAGTGTTTACCTGACATTACCTGCGTACCTCACAGTTTGCAGGTAATGGGCATAATAATTACTGAACAGAGACATCCTGCTGTGAACTTTGTTGCTGTGGATCTAAAATGTAAAAATACATCTGAGAAGATTTCTAATCATGATTTTATGAGCCCCCAAAGTTTGATTCTGTTCATCTGGACGTAGCGCTCTCAGCGGGAGAAACATTTTGTCACTCATCAAGATGACTTCTTCAGGCTCAGCTGACTGCAGCTTTCCCCAATCTTATAAAGAGTACATCTGCATAATGACTCAAACCTAATGGTCAAGGAACTGACCTCCCAGCCTTATTGTTCCTTCAGTGGGCTGGTTTCAGTCATTATGCAAATGTACTTTTTATAGGGTTGGAAACCAGAAGTCAGCTGAGACTGACGAAGTCACCTGGATGAGTGACGAAATGTTTCTCCCACTGAAAGCGCTACGTCCAGATGAACAGAATCAACTTTTGGGATTTACTAACCTGGATGATTGAGCATGGATCAAGACGGGTTTTTATGAGGTATACAGTTTCTTATAATTTCTAAACCAGAAGGTTGAGGAGATGGAGCTCATGATAACTGGCTACTGCCCTTCAGCGTGCTTTATGAAATCATCCAATCAAAATAAAGTTAGGGAGAGCGGGGCTTTAAAGGGGAATGAGCCAAAGCAGCTTTTAGACAGAAAATGAAACGAGAGTCCAGGATGTGATACATTATTTATAACTACATTTACAGTAATCACACATATTAGAATTAATAAAGTGACCAGCAGTACTGTAGTAAGTGTAATACTGCAGTACTCACAGGCCTGTGCCAGCAGACACTGAACTACTGTCACTAAATCAACCTGGTCTTCACTGGTTTCCATTTACATACATTGGAATAATTGTGTTTAATTTGAAATATTTTTCTTCTGTTACACTTAAATTCTTGAACATTTTTTTATTTAATTGTGCATTGTAGTGTACTCATTTGTACACATTTGATTACTTAGATTCAACATATAAAGAGATTTTATTTGATAATAAATATTATTGTTTTGTTGTTCTTGTTATTTTTTTCAGGCTGAGCAGCTGTAAGCTGTCAGAGGAAGTCTGTACAGATTTGTTGTCAGTGGTCAGCTCCCAGTCCTGTAGTCTGAGAGAGCTGGACTTGAGTACCGACAGCCTGAAGGCTTCAGCAGTAAAGCTTCTGTCTGCTGCAGTGGAGAGCCCACACGCCAAACTGAATATTCTGAGGTCTGACCGATTTGTATTCTTTTTTCTTTTGTTTGTTTGTTTTGTTTTGTTTTTAACTGAGAAAATAAATCCAGCAATTTAAACAGTAGAGGTAAACTTGATCAATTTACTGTTGTTTCGTACCACATCTGCTCAGCATAAAACAACAAGGATTCTTAAAATATAAGATTAGTTATTGCACCCTGATTACACTTTAACATCAGTCTTTGTTCATGTTTTCATTTTCAGACTCAACGTCTGTGAACTTCTAGCGGAAAACTGTGAAGCTGTGTCCTCAATGCTCAGCTCTCAGTCCTCTACTCTGACAGAGCTGGACCTGAGTATCAAAAATGTGCAGGATTCAGGAGTGAAGATTCTGTCTGCTGGACTACAAAGTTTAAACTGTAAACTAAATACTCTGAGGTCAGATCAATTGACATTTTGTTTTTTTTAAATGAACCAATTAAACATTTTATTCAAGGCTTCCGGTTCCGGCGCTCGTGGGGATGGACACCTAGTACGAGAGCTCTCGACTGAAACTTATTAAAACTGCCCCAAGTAAATTAATACACTATCTAAGTGCACATAAAGAGGAAAAAGGGGTTTAAATGATGTCCAGAAAGAACAAAATAGCTAAGAAGTTAACGTTTGAAAACGTGGAAGATGGCAATGTGCAGCTAACAGAAGGGGCTAACGTTAGCCCCTATAGGGCTAGCCGAGGCCACTCTCCCACTCCTAGCCGCGAGGATTCTGGGACAGAAGATGAGGTTGACCCAGCAAGTTTGACGCTGATACTGAAAGAACTGAGAGGCGTTGGGAAAGAGGTGAAAGAATTTCGAAAAGACACGAAAGCGCAACTGGTGGAAATAAGGGGTGAGTTGGATAAAGCCAATGCGCGGCTTAATGATGTGGAAACCAGGGTTGCAGAACACAAAGATAAGCTCCAGAACACAGACGAGATTTTGTCTGAGATACTAACAATGCAATTCAATTTTATTTATATAGCGCCAAATCACAACAAAAGTCACCTCAAGGCACTTCATAAATACAGAAAAAAACCCAACAATCACATGACCCCCTATGAACAAGCACTTTGGCGACAGTGGGAAGGAAAAACTCCCTTTTAACAGAAAGAAACCTCTGGCAGAACCAGGCTCAGGGAGGGGCGGGGCCATTTGCTGTGATTGGTTGGAGTGAGAGAAGGAAGACAGGATAAAGACATGCTGTGGAAGAGAGACAGAGGTTAATAACACATATGATTCAATGCAGAGAGGTCTGTTAACACATAGTGAGTGAGAAAGGTGACTGGAAAGGAAAAACTCAATGCATCATGGGAATCCCCGGCAGCCTACGTCTATTGCAGCATAACTAAGGGAGGATTCAGGGTCACCTGGCCCAGCCCTAACTATATGCTTTAGCAAAAAGGAAAGTTTGAAGCTGATCTTCAAAGTAGAGAGGGTGTCTGTCTCCTGAACTCAAACTGGGAGCTGCTGCCACACCCAGTCCAACATAGCCAGGCTTTCTTTGCTGCTTTGACAAAACCTCAAATCCCAGTCAGAGATGATGAGCATCATCACAGTGATGATCATTTCTCTGTAACCCAGGCTTTCTGCTTCAGGATCTGTGCACGCTCACAGAACAAGGAGACCTTTAAACATCATTTCACTAAATGGATGGATTGAGCTCAGCCTACAGATGAACTGGTGCCAGAGATCATAAAGAACATCAAACAGTCAAATTCAACACTTTTAATGGAAATATGAGATTAATCTTAAAAGTAGAGATAGTGTCTGTCTCCTGAATCCAAACTGGAAGCTGGTTCCACAGAAGAGGGGCCTGAAAACTGAAGGCTCTGCCTCCCATTCTACTTTCAAATACTCTAGGAACAACAAGTAGGCCTGCAGTGTGAGAGCGAAGTGCTCTAATGGGGTGATATGGTACTACAAGGTCATTAAGATAAGATGGGGCCTGATTATTTAAGACCTTGTATGTGAGGAGCAGGATTTTGAATTCAATTCTGGATTTAACAGGAAGCCAATGAAGGGAAGCCAATACAGGAGAAATCTGCTCTCTCTTTCTAGTCCCTGTCAGGACTCTTGCTGCAGCATTTTGGATTAACTGAAGGCTTTTCAGGGAGTTTTTTGGACATCCTGATAATAATGAATTACAATAGTCCAGCCTGGAAGTAATAAATGCATGAACTAGTTTTTCAGCGTCACTCTGAGACAGGATATTTCTAACTTTAGAGATGGAAGAAAGCATGCAGGAAAAGTTTCAAACAAAACTAACATCACTGGAGGCTTACTCGAGGAGGGAGTCGCTCAGACTGTACAGGGTGCCGGAGGGAGAAGAATCGGGAGCTCCATCTATGGCCCACTTTGTGGAGAAGCTACTCCGGGAGAATCTCGCCATCCCACCATCAACACCGTTACAAATTCAGAGAGCACACAGAGTGTTATCATTACTCCCTCCGGACGGCTCCCAACCCAGATCGATCCTGGTAAAATTCCTGTGCTTCACGGTTAAAGAAGAAGTGCTGAGGCTCGCTTGGCAAAAGAAAGGTTTTATGCTGAATTCCAGCAAGATCAACCTCGACCACGATTACCCCCCTGAGATCATGGCTATGAGGAAGGAGTATGCAGAGGCACGAAAGGTCCTAAAAGAGAAGAATGTACGGTTTAGGACCCTCTACTCAGCGCGCCTTAAGGTTTTTTTCAAAGAAGGAGCGAAAACCTACAACACGGTGGAGGAGGCAACGGCTGACCTGGCGAGTCGGGGCCTGCCGGTAAAGGTGATTACACCACCGGCAACCCCCAGAGAAAAACTACAAAGATGCCCGCTGTGGCGGGGAGTTGGTGGTCGGCGTCCGCGTCAGTTAATGTTATGTATTAGCTATGGACAACATGGTGAAATATGGTTACTGTCGAGCTAAAATGGGTGGGGCTTCTCGTGCTGTGAGTGACGTCGCAGTGGAAAGCCCCCTAACTCAGGGAGTAATAAGGGGTTTCCCTTCAAGTTGTGAGGGTGTCAGTGGAAGTGCTCCACTGTCAGAAGCCAGCTTAGGAGCTTTCAAGCTCCAGTTATGTTCAAATGTTTTCAGTTCATTCCTAACTTTTTTCACTTGTTACTGTTTTAAGAGGGGGTTGCCTGCTGCTATTGAGTTTATGCGCTGTGGTAACTTAATATATCTTTATGGGAAGTGAGTCAGTGAAAGTAATCTCTTTTAATGTTAACGGGGTTCTGAACGTGATTAAGATGAATAAGATACTGTCCAAACTAAGGAAGGAGAAGGCCCAGATTGCATTACTTCAGGAGACACACATGAACCAAGTAGATCACTTGAGATTGAAAAGAAAGGGTTTTAAATATGTATTCTCCTCTTCCGTTAAGTCCAAACACAAGAGGGGTGTGGCTACACTTATCTCTGGTACTCTTAACTATGAACATATCTAAGAACTCTGTGACGAGGAAGGCAGATTGGTTAGAATAACAGAAAGGATAGAGGGGTCTGAAATCACAATTTTAAATGTTTATGCTCCCCCCGGGAGCGATTGGCTATTCTATAGGAATAGGTTTGATTTATTGGTGGATTCTCAGGGGATAGTTGTCTGTGGGGGGGTTTTAACTTTAGACTTGACCCTAAACTAGACTCCTCCTCCCCAACCAACCAGGTAACAGCACTTACTAGAAAAGTCAATTCCTATATGGTAGAGATGGGGATAATAGATGTATGGAGGGACCGCTACGCATCTACCAGAAATTTCACTCATTACTCTGGTTCCTTTAAAGTGTATGCAAGGCTGGACTACTTTTTTATGTTTAAAGTTGATAGGTTTAGGGTCAAAGACTGTGACATATTAACAAGAGATCTATCTGACCACAGTCCTATCTCTCTATCTTTGCAGGTGGCTAGGAAAAAATGTACCACACTGTGGAAATTGTTATCACACCTTAATGATCCTGCCATAGTTTCCAAATTAAAGGTAGACATTAAAGAATTTCTAGATGTTAATGACACAGGAGAGGTATCTCCAGCTATTCTTTGGGATACGCTCAAAGCGGTAATGAGAGGTACATTAATTTCTATCGCCTCCCACTTAAAGAGAATCAAAGGGCAAAAATTAGCAGAACTACAGGCAAATTTAAAGTTGAAAGAATAGGAAGACATAAACACCGCAAATCCTACTCTGAAGCAGGATATCAGGAAAATACAGGATGAAATTAATGATATTTACACCCAGGAGGCCCAAAATAACTTAATTTTTTTGAGGCAAAAATACTATGAGACAGGAGGGAAATCTGCAAAATATCTGGCACATAAATAACACAAACAACTAGAGGAAAGTACGATATACCAAATCAAGGACCCCAAGACTAATATTCTGGAATCAAAATTAGAAGACATTCAGAAATGTTTTGAGACCTTCTTTAGGGAGCTGTACTCACAGCCCAATGCTACGGAGGAGAATTGTACTGATGCCTTTCTTAGCTCTCTAGAATTACCTTCACTCCCGTCTCTCAAAAATGAGCTTCTAACACATCCCATTTTAGTGGAAGAAATTAATGCTTTTTCCAGATTAAAACCAGGTAAGGCAGTTGGGCCGGACGGGTTCAGTTCTCAGTGGTATCGCACCCTGAGGGCAGATCTAGTCCCCACATTGCTGAAGTCATTTAACTACATCCTACAGGAGGGAGAAATCCCACCCTCCTGGAGGGAGGCAACTATTTCAATTATCCCAAAAGAGGGGAAAGATAAACGAGAATGTGGAAACTATCGACCAATCAGTGTCCTTAACTTGGATTACAAACTATTTACTTCTATTCTTGCTCGTAGACTGGAGAAGTTTTTACCTGACCTCATCGATTTAGATCAGACTGGTTTCATTCACTATAGACAAACAACTGACAACATTAGGAGAATATTACACATCTCTACTCAAATTTACAGTAAATCGGGATAATGAGAAAATTAAGTACCTGGGAATATATTTGACTGCGGACCTCTCGCTGCTCTTTCAGGCAAACTACGAGCCAATATCTGCAAGTATAAAAGCTGATTTGCACAGATGGAATCTGGTCCCCTTTATGCGTCTCAGCTCCCGGGTAACCGCAATCAAGATGGACACGCTCCCCAGACTGCTTTATCTTTTTTAGAAACTTGCCAATAGAAGTGAGCGATTACCAATTTATTGAGTGGGACAAATGGATCTCCAGATTTATCTGGCAGGGCCGAAAGCCAAGGATTAAATATGCTACCCTCCAGCTCCCCAAGGAAAAGGGAGGACTGGGTCTCCCCTGCCTCAGGAATTACTATTATGTCGCTCAAATAACCCCCCTCTTATATTGGTGTAACAAAACATACACGGCTAGGTGGAAGGAACTGGAGTCCAGCCTGTTGGACCGATTCCCCCTACAAGCTGTAATGGCAGATAAGGGTCTAATGTGCCGGCTGGAAAAGCTGGGGAACCCCTGGTTAACCCACACCCTCCAAGTTTGGCAGAAGGTAATCAACATCTGTGGGATACACAAAATGCTAAAAATCTTCAGGTGGGTTGCTTTCGACTCGGATTTTATTCCAAACAGACACGACTCTAACTTTGAAGCATGGATATCCTATGGCCTTACGACATTCCTCTCTCTTACTCATAGAAATATTGTGCTCAGATTTGAGGCCTTACGGGACGATCACAACCTGACAAAATACAACTTTCATAGAAACTTACAGCTGAGATCATATATTGATCATGAATTCAAACTGTCCGACTTCAATGATGCTGAGTCACATTTTTTCCTCATCCTGAAAAATGCCACAACCATGACCCCTACTAAATCTATTTCTAAACTATACAAAGCCCTCTCTAGTGCCAGCAAGGATAATACTTTATACACTAAGGATAAATGGGAAAGGGAATCAGGGATTGCTATTTCTGTGGGGGAGTGGGAAAATGTTTTGTACTGCCAGTGGTCCACGTCCAGTTCTATGAGCTGGAAGGAACATGGCTGGAAGAATATTATTAGGTACTTCAAGACTCCATATCAGGAGAGGTACAAAGGGGCTTATATGCAATGCTGGAGACAATGCGGCTCGACTGTTGCTAACCATTTTCATGTCTTTTGGGACTGTCCCAAGTTAAAAAACGTTCAGGTCTCCTTAAGTGCAGTCTTTAACGTTCAAATACCTTTAGATTTTAAGGTTTTATACATGGGTTTGGTCCCCTTTCTGGAATGTAGGAGTGAGATTAAGTTGGTGCAATTACTCTTGGTGGCAAGTAAAAAAACAATTACTAGAAGATGGTTAAGCCTAGCCCAGCCTACCCTAGACGACTGGTTTGGGATCATTTTAGAGATATTTAGGATGGAAAAACTTACATATCTGTTAAGAAATCAAAAAGCCAAATTCTACCAAATTTGGAACAATTGGATCCAATTCATCACCCCCACGAGGGCTGACTTCACTTGATCTCACTATTACTTGGTTGTTTTTTGTTTGTTTGTTTTTTACATTTACTTCTATTACTATTGCTTGTTTATTTACTTATTTCTTCACAATGATTGCAGCATGGGCACCCCTCCCAGTTTGTGTTTATAGTTCCATGTAATGTGTTCTATATATCTCCTTTGGGAGAGCATGCGAGCAACTGTCCTAGTAATAGCTAGTGGAGGTTAATATGCACCCGCTGATCACTTTGTTTATCATTTGCTCTCCTGGACTTAATCTAAAACCTGGAAGGACTTTGTTCCCATGTTATTCATATACTGCTATGCAGATGGTTTTTTCTTGTCCAATCCAAATAAAGATATAATTTAAAAAAAACATTTTATTCAAGTTCATCCATATGATGTTGTATCTTAGTATGTTAAGGTTTCATCAAAAATAAAAAGATGGCATGTAATATAATAACAAACTTTACATAAGTATTATAGATTATCTTTTGTTTTTCAGACTGGGTGGCTGTAACCTGTCAGAGAGAAGCTGTGAAGCTCTGTGCTCAGTCCTCAGCTCCCAGTCCTCCAGTCTGAGAGAGCTGGACCTGAGTAACTCTGACCTGCAGGATTCAGGAGTGAAGCTTCTGTCTGCTGGACTAAAGAGTTCACAGTGTGCAGTGGAAACTCTCAGGTCAGGATTCAAACGTTAACACATATGATCATTTAAAATGTGAATTATATTATTGATTGACTTATCTATAGAGCTTTTAGCTAAACTTATATTTATATTTGAGTGGATTATTAGACTGAATTACTGTGTAAAATTTGTCACAGTCATACGATTTTGTTTATTTATTTATTTTTTTAATTCATGTACTGGCCATTTTACATAAATTTGGCTAATCTTCTACAATATATACATTTGATTTCGTTAGGAACAAAATGTTCAAATTACATATTTTGCTGGATATTGGGTATTAATGAAATTATTATGTCTTTAATGACACCACATTTCCATATGTAGGAGGTTACTGGTGGTATTGTTTCAGTGTCTGACTTTTCCTTGCAAAGAAACATCTGGAATTTAACAATACATGTTTTAAAGCTGTTTTCTCCAAAGGGATTTGTATTAGTGATGGTAAATTTGATTCTTTTTACCGAATCGAGTTTAAATGAGTCACTCACCAAAATGAATCGGGTTTTTTAAGTCATTTGAGTCTCTGAGTCAGTTGCCCAGAGAGTGCCAAAAATGTACTTTTTCTCTCAAACTTAATTTGTTTTTATTTTCATGTAAATCCTACTGCTACGATGAGTGACTGAAAAATAAAAACAACTATTTTATAGAGCAAAAAAGAATAAGATTTCTAAATTGGACATTTATTTTTGTTTATGTTATTAGTATTTCCTCTTTATCATCTTTGCACAAAAACAAAGTGTAGACTGAATGTTATATTGCATCAGTCAGACTATCAGGCTTCATCTCAGATGAAGGAGTGACTCTTCCGTGGTAACAAACTGTGAGTTTCAGCAGCTGAGAGGCAGGAGGGAAGGGTGAGTGAGTGGTCTTGATGCATTCTCAGTCTAGACTAGACTAGAAAGAGGGGCGCTGCTCTTGTGGCGACCAGCAGGTTGTCTCTCTCTGTCAGTGTTTTAACTTATTTTATTTCATTCTTTTATTCCTTTATATATATATTTTTTTGCCTGAGGAAATTCTATAGCATCGGCTTGTGTTTTGTGGAACTTCTTTTAACGAAGATGGGTTTTTTATTTCGCATGGTTTTATTGGCAATCCTGACGGTTGTTTGGAGTCATTCCTTTACCATCAATAATCCTGGCTAATGTGCAGTCTCTGAGGAGTAAATTGGATAAACTGCATTTGAATGTCGCACACTTGCGTGGCTACAGGGATACATGTCTAATGGCATTCACAGAGACTTGGCTCAAGGACTCTGACCCTGATTGTTCTCTGGAACTAAATGGCTTCGGGTTTCCCATACGTTTGGATCGAGACCCCGGAGCTACCCAGAAATCTCAAGGAGGAGTGTGTTTGTATATAAATCAGAAATGGTGTAAAAATGTGACCGTTCGTAGACAAGTGTGTCTGCCTGACATTGAGCTCCTCTCTGTGTCTTTGAGGCCGTTTTATCTGCCGAGGGAATTCCCACAGATCAACGTCACCATTGTTTACATCCACCCTAAAGCGAATCCTAAGAATGCGACTGACACCATCTCCATTTTTTTCCTAATAACAAACCATGGTCTTCAAAAGGTCTTATGAGGCTGATTCATGAAAGGAAAAAAGCTTTTATTGAAGGGAATATCTTGAAAGTTAGAGAAATTAGGAAGGAGATCAGATCAGAAATTAAAAAAGCCAAAGTAAAATACAAGGATAAGGTAGAGGCGGAGATGGGTAGCAATAACTTAAGGGTGGCCTGGGCAGGCATGAAACACATGACTGGTCACTGTTACAGTGACTGTAATAAGATAAGTCTTCCTGGTTTTAGTTCAGACTCTCAGTTAGCAAGTAGAGAAGCTTATAGACCCTCTACAATTTGCATACAGGCCTCGTAGACGTGTTGATGATGCAGTGGTCACTCTGTTGAACTTCCTTTATCGCCATCTTGATGGCGCCAAAGCTCATGCTCAGCTCTTATTTATTGATTTTTCTTCAGCTTTTAATACTATCCAGCCACATCTTTTAGCTGATAAACTTCTTAACCAGTTTACACTTGATCTTAATCTCGTTGGTTGGGTTTTAAACTTTTTAACTGACAGATCTCAGTGTGTGAGAGTGAACGGCTGTTTTTCCAAACAGCTGAACTCTTCCACTGGCTCACCGCAAGGTTGTTGTCTCTCTCCTCTACTGTATATTTTGTACACTAATGACTGTCGCAGTACACAGGCCAACAGGCATTTCATTAAATACGCAGATGACACAGTCATTGTAAGCCTCCTTCATGGTGAAGAGGATTCCCATGGGCCTGTTGTGGATGAGTTTGTTTCGTGGTGTGATCAGTCCTTCTTAATGATCAGCACCTTGAAAACCAAGGACATGGTTATTGACTTCAGGGAGACATCCCCTCATCCTGCGCTAACAGTGGTAAATGTGCAGCCATTGAACTGGTGGACAGTTATAAGTATTTGGGGGTTGTTCTTGATAAAGCTCTGTGCTTTGAGTCACATCTTGCTGCTACAGTGAAAAAGGTTCAACAAAGACTTTTTAAGGAGGTTGAGAGGTTTCAATGTTTCATCTGCAATGATGACTCGTTTTTTATAAAAGTTTTATTGAATCTGTTTTAACTTTCTGTATCATTGCTTGGTACGGTAATATGTCTCTGAATAATAAGACCAGACTTAACAACCTGGTTAAAGTGGCTGGTAAGATTTCAGGGAGGTCTCAGGTCCAGCTTGTGGACTTTTATAACAGGCATGTGCTGAGGAAGGTGACCTCTGTCATGTTGTGTTCAGATCATCCTCTCTTTAATGATTTTCAACTGCTTCCATCAGGTCGTCGTTATAAAGTGCCTGCAGTGAAGACAAAGAGACATAGATTGTCTTTTGTACCTACTGCTATTATCATAGTTAATAACACTGAACCATATGTGTTGTTGCCATTGCACATTGTACTTTTTTGATGAAAAATCTAGGTTGTTTTCTCAGGCTTATATTATATTATATTATTTTGGAGTGTGTATGTGATGTGTTGGTTGCCTGTTTGTTTGTTTGTACGGACATACTGCAAATCAATTTCCCATTAGGGACAATAAAGTTACCAATAACCAATAATCATCCAGGTAAGTAAATCTCCAAAAGTTGATTCTGTTCATCTGGACGTAGCGTTTTGTGGGAGAAATGTTTCATCATCATCCAGGTGACTTCTTCAATCTCGGCTGACTGCAGGTTTCAATCTTATAAACAGTACATTTGCATAATGACTGAAACCAGCCCACTGAAGGAACAATGGGCTGGGAGGTCAGTTCCTTAATCATAATTATGCTAATTCTCATGACCATTGATCAACAACCACTGATCAAAGCCCACTGATCAATAGCCATGAGAACCATTCACAGAGAGTTGGGGAATGGCTGCAATCACAGCATTTTAATCATTATTTTAAAGGCTGTAGATTGGAGCCATTGCTCTAACAGTGTACAAATGTAACAGGGCTTGGTGCTGATGCTAACAGTGCTAGCTGCTTCAGCCTTTATTTACACATTATAAGCACATTTCGCTTATTTTAAACAGTATATAAAACAGCTAGTACTGCTGGGACGTTATATTTTCACAAGCTAACATGAGCCAATCAGTGAGATGTCTAGCCATGACAGTTGTATGTTGCTGTGAGAAGAGTCGGGCTACATACAGTGATGATAGTGTTAGCCATGTTAGCATTTAGCTTCTATGTTTTTATAGTTTACACTTCTTGTTTATTGCTAGCTGCTCTGTTTAGTTGCTTTAGGGTTTCTTAGTTTACTTTTCCTGCATTATTTTGGTAGTTATCGTGCTTGGTGTCATAAGTTCAGTTTGACTTCCTCCCCTGACATTGTCTACATTAGTTTCAGCTGTGGAAGGATTTATTGAGTGTTTTCTATTTCTTCCATTTGAACAATAGTGGTGCACTCTATGCTTGTAGCTGCTGTGTGCTACGTTCTTCTGTCAAACAAGATGGCGCCTGTGTTTGGCTTTGCCGCCGCTGCAGCTTGCTGGAGGCAACAATGTAGTTTTTCACTGTCGTCAATCATTTTTTGTAATGTCATTTTTGCTCTTTTGAGTTCTGACTTAATTTCTGCTGCTTTAAATTATGATTGGGAGATACTGTTAACCCTTTAAGGCCGGTCAGAGTGGGAACGCTCAGTTTTGCGTAACTATTTTTAAATGCCTGTAGATCGGCAACCACACAAGCTAGTGCAATAATTTTTAATTTTGCATGTGAAACCGGAGTTGTACTTACATCTTATGTATCCAGCTTATCCTAGGTCACCGTTTCCTTCCACACATAGCTTTGCAAAAGTTGCATGAAAAGCACTTGCAGCAACAAAAAAGTAATATTCCAGAAACACGCTTTGCCAATCCGATCAGATGTTCATAGCACTTCCTACGTTGGAATAGATGTCAGCCCAAACTATTGTATGTCCGCCATTACCTGCCCGAAACCTGAAGTGACGTCGTTTTTGCGAAAATTCTAGTTTGTTTGTTTGTTTGTTTTTACCTTGAAGCCTACACTGGTGTTTTTAAAAGTCATGTTTGAGTTTACCCTTTCAGTATAGTTTCTGGGAGGCTTAGAACTCAAATTACACAGTTGGAAATAGTTTATTTTGATGCACTGAAGTTTTTCTTGCAAATTCACATGGTAGTATTTATTTTAGGTTTTCATGCAGTATATAAATTTTGGTGTATCTCAAAAATACAACTATGGATACACTCAAATTACATTTCCTGGGGTTGGAAACTATTTTGTGCAACTTTTTTAGTTCTTCAGTTTTGAGGGATAAACCTCTTAAATTTCTCTAACTACAAATATATGTAAAAATACAAAACAAAACAATTTTCAATTTGTTCTAGTTTATTGCACTTTTTGCTGTATATGTATATATGTATATGTAGTTACTATGGACTGAATGCATACATATTATAAAAATTTGGGCTATAACGGTTGTATTGATGTATAGCAACTTGAACTGCTCCCCAAAATGGCACTACAGCAGTGGTTCCCAAACTTTTTTTGCTGGGCCCCCCTTTGTTTTACACGAAAAACGTTCGCCTCCCCCCCGGCGCGTGAACAGCACGCACACGCACTAACACATCCTCCAACCACACACGCCCATATTTTGCTCCATTGCGGTTTATTTCACACCTCAAACATTTAGTAAACAATTAAGCAAATACAAGTAATCTGCAATAAATTACAGGTAGTAAGAAAATAAACTACTAAATCTTTTACGCTACGTCCGCACCTACACTGGTATTTTTGAAAACGCAGCTGTTTCATCCAAACAGTGTTTCAAATCACCAAAAACTGAGATTTTTTTAAAACTCCTTTTTTGCGGACGAGGAATACAGAGTTCATCTGGCAACGTCAAAGGTTGCGCCTTTTTTCACGTCACGTTATTGTTTATGTGAGATGAATTGCAGAATGGCAGACAGAGACAAAATACTGTTAATCTGAGTATCTGCAGGTTTCACACGCAGTTACTGTCCCTCCATTTACAAAGGCGTCACGGGTAGTTGTTTTTTCTTCTTCTGTAATACTAATCAACATTGCTGTCATTTTCAAAAAATGCCTCTCTGTGCAAAATGGGTTCAAAAACATAAACAGCTGTGGGATCCTGTTTGTCCGTGATTTGAATCGAGGGAACAAATCGTGGCAGGATCAGCCTGATGTTATTTGTATCCCGCTGTAACTTTACTCTATAAAGAGCAAACATCTCCAAAATGTCAGGAGTAGTTAGTCACTACAACAAGTGTTTGTGAACTAAAAATTAAGAATGTGGGATCCTGTTTGTCCATGATTGGAAGAGCCCAGCGCTGCTCCCGACGCAGGGACCTACCTCAGCACCTGTGCAGGTGAAGCCAAAGGGCAGATTTGCTTCACCATATTTTCTAGTCTTTGGCTTAGAATGAAGTTGGTTTGGAAACATATTCAGCGATGCTTCATCTCCTGCTTTGCGTTTCTGTGGGCGCCGTGCTAGCAGTGTCCAAGCGTTTTGTTCCCCCCCCTTTTCATACCGCGCCCCCCCTGCCATGGCTCTGCGGGCACCACAGTTTGGGAAGGTCTGCACTACAGCATGTAAAAATCTAAAGATAAGCTCTGGCAGACTTGGTTCTATGGTAGGTCTTAAAGGGTTTAACATCAAAGATTCAGTGGAGAGCTACTGTAACAGCTGAACAGAAAAACTCTTCCTCCCCTGGTGTGCTACTCTTCACAACCCGCAGGACTTTCACCCTCAAGAGATGGAAAAGGGGAACGAGGGCCGACGTCCAGGTGAAACTGAGAAGCTACCAGAGGCTAGCTTCTTGGCTGTGGGGAGAATCCTGGTGCCTGCGTCCACTTCCTCTCCTGACATTTAGTTAATATGTTACGCCGGTGACTGGGACCTGGGCTCTGTGGCTCAGAAGCAGTTTTTCTCACGGTGTGTCCGTCAAACGTTCACTGTTTTTATTGATAACAGCTATGTCTGCTCATCGATCATTGCTTCCCCCAGCTCTGGAGTCGCTGCCCTGCCCAGCAGGTCCACAGGTCTGCATTGTCTTTATTTCAAGTGCCGCTGCAGTCAGCTGTTGATTTTGCAGATCGACCGTCATCAACTCGGTTGGCCCCGCTTAACGTTCGCTCCATAACAAACAAATCATTTATTCTAAGCGATCTCTTTATTAAAGAGTCTCTAGATTTCATGTGTCTGACTGAGACGTGGCAGCAAAATAAGAATTATGTCCAATGTTCCCTCTAATGTTTCATGTGTCTGAGCGAACACACAAACTCCCTGAGCGGTCCCTTGGATCACTGGATCACGTTGTCATTAACGTGGCTTCACTCTACATCAACCAAAACACCGGTGTCGGCACATGAGGACGCTGTCATAGCCCGTCAGCGACGTTGATTAGCTGCGTATATACGAATGTGAATCATTGGCTGGACTATGGGATAAGGCAGCATCGTTCTAAATACTGGAGCAGCCAGTCACTGACTAACACTGCAAAGCAGAATTGTTAACGTATTTATTTTAATTTCAATTCAGGTTAGTATTTAGTATTTAGTATTTATTTATTTATTGTCATTGTCAAGAACAATGAAATTGCGTTTGGGGCTTCCATACAACCCAAAAAAAAAGAAAATAATAAATACCCCTTAAAACCCAAGTGTACATATTTAACCCAGTGTGACTCCAATGCAATAAGACAATCCTTAGCAACAACATGAGAACATGACAAGTAATGTTCGTAGAAAATCAGACAAAGACCTGAGAAACATGACAAAGTACAACAATGCAACCCATTCAATATTATTGTACTGTGAGATATGATATCAGATATGATAGTTATCTATTTAAGAAGGAGGGGGGGCAGGAGGGGGAAGAGAATAAAGATATGATGCACCAATGCAGACCAGTTCATTGCTATTAAGAAGTTGGATATGGTTATTGTCCGTGAGAGGGGGGCAGAGAGTTCAGGAGCCTCACAAGCCTGTTAGATATCTTTTTGTGCGCAATGCAGATACTCTGTGTGCAGAGAGCGTGTCAGCGGATTGCGCCCGTGCGCAGCTTAGAGGGAACATTGATTATGTCCACTTGAATGAAATCTGCCCGGCTGGCTGCTCCGTCATCTGAACTCCGCGTCTTTTAGGACGTGGTGGAGGACTCGCTGTTGTTTACCAGGACAGATTCACATGCAGTCTGATGACCTCGGACTCCTTTTCTGCATTTGAGTCACAGATGATGGTCAGTTCTCTAAAAACCAGTTATTGTATTTTATTCTACCTGATGGGGTCTTTCTAACTGAATTTAATGACCTTCTGACATCCATCATTTCATTGGAGAAGGTTGGGAGATTTGAGCCGTCATATTGATGAAGCATCCTGTAACACTGCTGCTGAGCTCATCACTGTCACTGAGTCTTTTAACTTTAGGCAGCATGTTTCTGGCCCCACACATACAAAGGGTCACACACTGGATCTTGTTTTCTCCCTGGGTTTAAATATACATGATGTATGTGTGGAGGATGTCCATGTGAGTGACCATAGCTGCATATTTTTTAACTTGTTATTTTACTTGGATCCTTCATCTCCTAAACTGATGATCCAAAGGCGGATTATAAACCAAGATGCTGCTGGAAGGTTCTCTGCCATGTTTGACCCTCGCATGGCTCGTAGTGACCTCGACTCACGTATTTTATCCTTTAATGATCAATGCAAGTTGTTGGAAAGCCCACTGATAACATGTTTACATGGCTAAAATGTTATGGCTCATTCATTGGTAGTATTTTCGCCATAGAAATTGTTATGTCCTATATTGTTGAACCCACCATGTCTATGCTGATGCTCTTTGAACGCACCACATACGTACTCGAGGCCATGCAGTGGCTGCTAGTCTGTGTTCTCAGTATTTTTATGTGTCAGTTCCAGTTTTAGAGCTCTAAAGTGCAGCTATCGTGTTAGGAATATGCACCTGCAACCAGTCATGGTAGATGCTCCTCCTGGAGCCTGTTTTCACTGGGAGGATCTTTGTGTCAAAGGGAGTTCTTCTTCCCACCATCACCAAGTGCTGCTCACAGTGGAGGCGGTTACCTTACACTGTTAAACAGCTTCAGATGACTGTTGTTGTCTGTTGGGTATTGTCACTTATAAATAAAGTTACATTGAATGGATGTATGGATGGATAGATGTTATTGTGACAAAGAGAAAACGATTGTTGACAGATTGATTGTTGTTTTGTGTGTCTGCAGTCTGTCAGGCTGTCTGATCACAGAGGAAGGCTGTACTTCTCTGGCCTCAGCTCTGACCTCCAACCCCTCCCATCTGAGACAGCTGGACCTGAGCTACAATCATCCAGGTCCCTCAGGAATGAAGCTGCTGTCGGCTGGACTGAAGGATCCAGGCTGGAGACTGGACACTCTCAGGTATGGAGAGAATGTCTGATAGAGGAGGAAGAGCTGGAAACATTTCCTGTGTCCTTCACTCACTTCCTGTTTGTTTCCTGCAGATGAGACATGAACAATCACACATGCAGGAATATTTTCAGGGACAGACACACTAGTCTAGCTGGATAGTTCATGGATATTTATGTAGGGGTCTCCAAGGAGTCTGGTTGCAGGAACATTTAGGTCACAGGTGTACCTGAGATAGATACCAGTGTACCTAATAAAGTGTCAGCCATGTGTATGTTTCCCATGCTGTATGTCCACAGTGACAGAAGGATGAAACAAGGCTGTGAATCATTTCAGTCTGTGTTTGTGACAAAGAGGCAGACAGGAGCAGCTAACATTTGGAAATGGAAGCTTAAATAATGACAAACTCTACATTCACAGCTGAATTAACAATAAATTTGTTCTCAAGTGCACATTTAGCAGCTAATGCTATTACTGTTTTCCCTTGCTTTCTACAACTTGAGCAGCTATTGCTAAGTAGGCCACTTTGCTCTGCTAAGGATTTATGTGACCATGATGGAAACTCTGATAAGCTAATGCTGCTAAGCTAATACTGTTTATGGGCCCTGTTAGAATCAATATTTCATTCTCATTCTGTTGTTTGAGAACAATATTAACATTTCACATCATTATAACACAAGAGAAAAGGGTATTAGCGTTAGCTACTAATGCTTATTCACCTCAAATTAGCTTTAGCTGCTAATGGTAGCCTACTTAGCAATAACTGCTCACTAATATAATGCTAATTCACATCAAATTAGCATTAGCTGCTCAAGTTGTTATAAGGAAAGAGAAAACGGTATTAGCATTAGCTGCTAATAATTGTTCACCCCTAATTAGAGTTAGCCCCTAATGGCAGCCTACTTAGCATTAACTCCTGACGTCGTTGTAATGCAGGGGAAAAGAGTTACCATTATCGGATAATGCTAATTCACATCAAATTAACATTAGTTAACAATGGTAGACTTCGTATCATTAGCTGCTGTCATTCTTACAAAGCAAACAGTATGAGCATTAGCTGTTAATGCTTTCTCATCTAACATTAGAATTGGCCACTAATGGCGTATTGTTAAAAAGTAAGAAAAAACATTGTTAGCATAAGCGGATAATGCTAATTCACCTCAAATTAGTATTAGCTAATAACGGCAACCTACTTAGCATTAGCTGGTCACATTGTTATAATGCAAGAAAATATGGTATTAGCATTAGCTGCCAATTCCTAAATACCTAAAATTAGCATTACCTGTAATGGAAGTCTACTTAGCATTAACTCCTCACTAATGTAATGCTAATTCACATCAAATTAGCTTTAGCTTTAGTATTTGCTGCTAGCACCAGCCTACCCAGCACTAGCTGCTCACATTGTTAAAAGGAAAGAGAAAACGATATTAGCATTAGCTGGTAATAATTATTCACCCCTAATTAGAATTAGCTGCTAATGGCAGCATACTTAGCATTAACTCCTCACATCGTTATAATGCAAATGAGGCTAAATTACATTAAATTAGACTGCTGTTATTAGCTAATGCTATTTAGCAGTAGCTGCTCACATTGTTATAAAGCAAAGGAAAACGATATGAGCATTAGGTTCTAATGCGTATTTGCCTTTAATTAGACGTAGG
>NW_028188589.1:9079035-9106535 GCF_057382275.1 Copadichromis virginalis
ATCATCCAGACAGATTTGATGATTCTCAGCTGCTGTGTAGAAATGGTCTGACTGGTCGCTGTTACTGGGAGGTCGAGTGGAGAGGAGGCGTTGATATATCAGTGAGTTACAGAAGCATCAGAAGGAAAGGACACAGTGACTGTTTGTTTGGATGGAATGATCAGTCCTGGAGTCTGTTATGCTCTGATGATGGTCCTCAGTCTGTCAGGCACAATAACATACAAACACACATCTCCTCCTCCTCCTCCTCTGTCTCTAACAGAGCAGCAGTGTATGTGGACTGTCCTGCTGGCACTCTGTCCTTCTACAGAGTCTCCTCTGACACTCTGATCCACCTCCACACCTTCAACACCACATTCACTCAAACTCTTTATCCTGGGTTTTGGGTTGATCCTGGTGACTCAGTGTCCCTGTGCTGAGTGGAGTGTAAAGAGTGTCTCCTGTTACAGAAACACTCTGACTGTTGAACAGATAGTTCAGTCTGTACATGTCTGTCTCTTTCACTCACAAACACGTTTTCAGATTCATGGATTCAATCAGTTGATGTTTGAAACTCTTCTAAATGATTCCTTGTAAACTTCTTCCTCTTCAGTCACAAACAAACAGGAAGTGATGTCACATGTGTTCCTGTCCACACAGCAGAATGAGTCTATTGCTGACAGTGATGTACAAACAGAGTGAGCATTTCTGAGGCCCAAAATAAACTGAGTAGTTCACTGAATGAACAATGGACTGTGAGCTCAGTTCCTTCATCATTAGTATGGATTATATATGTATATGTATTATATTAGTATCATATATATCAGGTGCTGCTGCTTTCAGTCATTGTGCAAATGTGCTGTTTGTAAGCTTGTAAAGCTGCAGTCAGCTGAGACTGAAGAAGTCACCTGATCAGTGAGCAAACGTTTCTGAAAACGTCCAGATGAACAGAATCAACCTTTTGGGATCAGCCAGCAATGCAGCATCATTGTTGTTCAGCTTCAGAGGTTTGCAGGAATGAACTGATGACCAGAAACAGCTGCAAAGTCCAAGAAAATACCAGCTGGAGTTCAGCTGCATTTGAAGAAGTCAAAGAAAAGTAAGGATGGCAAAGGGCGACGTTTTCTTCCAAAGAGCTGCAAACATGGTCGACGCCTCATTAGAAGAATCATCTGGACATTTGTGAGGAACTCTAACCAAGAAAGCAACGTCACACAGATCCAACAGACAGTTTCCATGACTGCAAGTGTTGAGTGGAAAAATGCTACATTGCATTATTGCATCCTCTCACCACAGGAGGCGCTGTTGGCACCACTGATTGCTGATCAGCTGTTCTCTGATGATCTGATTGATACTGTGAATAACGGGACTCACTGAACTCTGTGACACAGTGAAGATTACAGAGTTGAACTTCACCCTTTAAGACTGACCACAGAACCAAGTCCGCCAGAGCTTTTGTTATATTTTTACATGCTGTGGAGCCATTTGTGGGAGCATTTCAAGTTGCTATACATCAATACAACTGTTATAGCCCTAATTTTAATAATATGTATGCATTAAGTCCATAGTAACTACATAAACTGCAAAAAAACCTCTGCTCATCCATCTCTGTGTGTATCAGGATACATTTGGTTCATAATACACAGAAAAATCAGAGTTATTACCTGTAATAAATGTGAAAGATTCTTGCAGTGATAACCAGGCAGGACTGAAACACATCCAAGCTGTCACCACGGTAACAGCACCGCCCATCCACAGGTGAGGGGAGGAGCAAAAAGAGGGACTTTGACCATTTTATACTAAAAACACTCAACTAATGTTTCTAATATGAAGCAAATAAGCCCACATTAATGTGAGCGTTTATTAAATAATAATAATGATGATTTCCTCCTGATCTCATTTCCACAGCAGAGAAAACTGTGGTGTATATTGAGGTAGAAGGTGTGGTCTGTGGCTCAGGTGTAGAGTGAGGGTGGGGTGCACCACAGCAGCATGCTGGGACTGCTGAGGGTGGAGGAGGGAGTGATGATGACATCAGAGCTGCAGCACAGAGACCAGTGAACACACAGTCTGTTCATCTTTGCATAGATACAATATACAGCACAATATTGAATGACAGACACGCTGTGGGAGCTTCCACAGATACACTGACGTCAGCATCCAGAGTCCTCCTGCTGCTCCCCCCTCAGAGCCCCGTGATCAGCACCAACACATTCAGTTAGATGACAGAGTCCAGCTGCAGCTAGAATCAGCTCCCCTCTGTGAACAACAGCACAGCGTCAGTGTTTCACACTCAGTGAAAGGAGGAAACAGCAGAAGAACACCATGTGTGCTACGTTTCCCAGGACACACTACAAACTGCACAAATACAGAGCAGCACGTGGAAGGACCTGGAGCTGCATTTACAGAGCTGCAGACAGCGTGATGTCCTGTATGGACAGGTGGAAGGAACCAAGTCCTCAGCTGGAACACTCGTGTTTGTCCACAGACAGGAAACACAGCAGGAAACTTCCTCACAGAAGTGCAGCTCATGGATAACACACTTCCTGTCAGTCAGAATGAGGCTGCAGCCAAACACAGAAAGGTGTTTTTGTCCAGATGAGCCCAGAGAAGAAACACGAGTGTTCACAGACATCAGAAGCTCAGAGAGGTGAAACATGAGGTTGGAGTCCTCGTCAGCATCCAGAAGAGCTGCTGTGAAACCCTGAGTACTCATGACAGACTCTGATGGCACAAACACATCATGATTCAAACAGAAAGACAAACATGGAGCTCCTGATCCTCCTGCATGAGAACAAGCTGACATGAGCGCTGTGTCTGAGAGTGTCTCCCTGTCACAGTGACAATAACACAGCTGCTGCTCACAGTCATTAAACTGACCTGAGGTCAGCTGTGCTCCTTACATATGAACCATGTGACCTCACATCAGTGCTGTGGATGACTGTAGTCATAGAAGAGTAGAGCTGTAGCAGGTGGTGTGAGGAGGAGGTGGTGTATTCTAGTTAACGCAGTACTGAAACACTCCAGCAGAGGGCGCTGTTAAGTCCTTATTGTAACACAGTTACTGTGTGCAGTTAGACTTCATACATAATCTGCACTTATTTCCATCAGACATGCTGTCAGTAAATGATTGGTTTCTATTGATTCTACTTCCTGTTGACTCGTTTGATGACAGTGAAACAATCACAGCTGATTGTGTGATGATGTAAACTGTCACTGTTACATTCAGTGTGTGTGACATAATGTTAGTGCAGGCTGATAACAGCCTGGTTCTGTTAGAAACACATGAACGTGTCCATAGATCAGTGTGTGTTTAACATGAGAGCTTCAGCCCTGCTGATGTGTTAAATAAAGACATGCAGGAAAACTGATGAGACTCTGAAATAACTCTTTATATTTATAATGTAACTCTGCATCAAAAGAACAACAAAGGATCCCAGACAGGTTTCTGTGAACAAAGACCATTCTGATGTTTCTGTGTTTCTAACACTTTGACATTATTAGTAAACAGACTGCAGTGAGCAGCATTTATAAAGAGCTTCTATATAAAGATATGACAGCTGTTTGACAAGTTTATCACTCTGTGTTTGGACCTGATCAGTCCAGCTGTTTACTTGAAACATGTTCATTTACCTGTTCTGTTATATTCATGTTCTTGTCTCTGTTGAAAACACATTTTAATGTCCCTCAGATTTTTCTCCCAGATGAATAAATATAAAAATGACACAAACTGACTGCAGCTACTTTTTGTCCTTTCTGTCAAAAACCTTCATGTGACTCATGAGAGACACGTTTCAGCTGTTTGTGACAGATCAGAGGCCAACAAGTCATTTATAACACTTTCCATCATTGTTTAAAGTTCTCAGTGTTTCTGTGTTGCTGCGTATAGGATCTCCCAGCATCATCACTGTGCTGTCCAATCATTGTGTGCGAGGTTACCCTTATAGTGCGATGTGTGTTTGCACAAAGAGAAGCATGTGTGTCAAATATAAATAAGCACAGAACAGAAACAGCTGCTCGTTTCTTCTGTTTAGAGTCAAGTTAGTGTTTTGTGTCTTTGTTTGAGGCCTGATGTCGAGCAGAGGTGTGTGTAACTGCACTGGTCTGTTATATGTGTGAAGTGTGTGCTTCTCTTCAGCATCATCTTTGTCACTGCTGATTCCTTTGTGTCATCATGTGTTGAGAAGAGAGAACAGTTATAACGGAGGAGCAAAAGGAAGCCCTGAAATCTGCATCAACAAGGAAGTGTTGGCTCACCAGTGATCCCAGCAGAGCCACTGGTTTGGCTCCAGTTGTTCTAGATTCAATGATGTTGTTGCTACAGATACATGTCAGCATCTTTATTGTAGTAAAGTCTTGTAATGTGAAGATAGAAACAAGGCAGCAAACAGCTCCATGATCTGATCTTAATGATGTTGTTTTTATTCCTGTCTGTCAGAACTGGATTGGAAACTATCAAAGGTCTAAAAACAGCCTCGACCCTCCCACAGAGCAAACTTTACACACGTCATCTTTCAGCTACAATCTTTGTTGCAGGGATCTTCTGCCAAACAAGGCTGAGAGAAGATTTCTTACAGCTGTCATGTTGATGCTGTTTCAGTCTTTGGGCAAACACACTCATATATCAGGGCTGCACAAGTTCTTTGTGTTTGTGATCATGAATAACAGAAGTGTGCCTGTTGAAGATCATGTTTCTACATTATTATATGTCCTGTTATTGTTCTGTGTTATATTCAGCTTTCAGCATCCTTTCCCAGCCCCCTGTTACACCATCCATACAAAGCCAATCTGACTGTGAGCCAATGTGTTTGTTTGTGTTGGATCAATAGATTTGACAGACTTGGTTCATCCAGAGGGAAACAGTCCAAATTCAGATCTAATGAAATGATGGAGGCTGTTTCCTACCACGGTGCTGATGTGTGACTAACAAGGCTCATGGTCTCCAGCAGACAAGCGCCTGGAATGAGGTGAGCTGAGTGTTGCTTTGGTGGGTCTGTGCCCACGTCATGCATCAGGATTCATGTTGGCAAGAAATGAACATTCAATGCACGGGCGACAGATCTGGTTGACATTCCTGCTGTCAGCATGCCAGTTGCACGCTCCCTCATTGCTTGTGGCATCTGTGGCATTTTGCTGTGAGACAAAACTGCACATTCCAGGGTGGCCTTTTGTTGTGGGCAGTCTGAGGTACACCTGTGCACTACTCATGATGTCAGATCAGCATCCTGATGTGGCACACCTGTGAGGTGGGATGGATTATCTCAATATAGCAGATGTGCCCACTACCACACATTTGGACTGATTTGTGACCACTGTTTGGGAGGGATGGTTATATTGTGTATCTGGAATGAATTTTAGGTCTCTACGTCCAACCCATGGGGAATGGGAGCAGTAACAAAAGTGTTGCGTTTATATTTTTGTTCAGTGTAGATATACTGTATAATGATATAAATAGCTCTGTGTCATTAGGCTATGGCACTGGTAAAAGGTTTAGCGTTAAAAGAGGAATTAGGCAAGGGTGTGGAAGCTCTCCGTTGTTGTTCATAATGGTTGTGGAGATGCTCGCAATTCTAATTAAAAACAGCAGCGTTGTTGGAATTGAGATTATGGATAATCTTTTAATAATTAGTCAACTTGCAGATGACACTACTCTTTTCTTAAAAAACGAACATCAGATCCCCCTGGTAAAACAAATAATCACTACATTCTCAAAAGCTTCAGGCTTAAAGTTAAATTTAAATAAATGTGAATTATTGGCATTAAAAGAGTGTAATTCACAATTACTGTACGATATAAAGGTGAAGAAGGAGGTAAAATATTTGGGCATCACAATTTCAAAAGATCACAAAGTCTTAGAAAAAGTAAATATTTTAGATAATGTTGACAAATGTAAGACAATCTTAAATAAATGGTTACAGAGAGACATCACAATTTTTGGAAGAATATTATTAACCAAAATGGATAGTTTATCTAGATTTATATATCCAGCTTACTCTTTATCAATATCGAATAAAGTTATTAAGACAATTAATGGCTTGAATTTTAATTTTATTTGGAGGAATAAGTGCCATTATATATCTAAAGATGATTTGGTTAAACCATACATTGAAGGCGGTGGAAACGCAATTGATTTTGATGTAATGAATGGTGTTTTGAAACTTAAATGGTTAAAATCCTTCCTAAATAATCCACACTCCATTTGGTTTTTTATACCAAATAAGGTCTTCAACACACTGGGGGGTATCGACTTTCTCCTAAAGTGTGCCTTTGAAATTACTAAGCTACCTGCTAAACTCTCTGAATTCCATAAACAGGTCCTTCTTTATTGGAAAATGTTATTTAAACATAATTTCACTCCACATAATAGCCCAATTTGGAACAATAGATATATGCTGATAAACAGAAAATCTATTTTTATTCAAGATTGGTTATCAAAAGGTGTTTGGGCAATTGCCCATTTTGTAGATGAGGAAGGACATGTTCTAGGACATCAAGATTTTTGCCAGAAGTTTAATATCCAATGTTCTAAAAGTAAATTTAATCGGGTTATAAAATCCATTCCATTGTCACTTAAAAACATAGTTGTAAATGATATAATATATTCTGACATCTCCCCCAAGTTAAGGCAATTATATATAGATGGTATTCGATTTTGTGATGTTAAATGCAACAATAAGTTTCTTAGATCTTCATTAAGGAGTCTTTATTCTCCAAATTTACTTAGACGTAATTACATATTAAAAGATTTCCAAAGGGAAGAAATTGAAAAAATAAGAACTGATTATATCACCTTCCCTATCCCTCCTAAAGGGAAAGAAGTCCAATTTAAAATCTTGAATAAAATTTACCCGACAAATAGACTCCTTAGTGATAGATTCAAAATAGAAACAGGTAATTGTGCATTTTGTGAAACAGAAGAGGAGGATTTGGATCATCTATTCTTTTTGTGCAATTTTATACAAATATTTTGGTTGGATTTTCATACCTGGCTTTATTCCAAGGGGATTCAAATTACCCCATTTACCCTAAATATGATAATGTTTGGAGTGTTTTTGAAAGAAAAGAAAGCTAATTATGGTGTTAATGTGTTATTAATCTTGTGCAAGCATTTTATACATAAATGTCGTTTTTTTAAGACTAAACCAACACTAGCTTACTGGAAAAACGACTTAAACCTGTTGGTTAAATCTTTGACTTTAGTTAAGAAGAAAAAGGCTGCTTCTTTTATTTCCTTTATAGAAGATTTTGATTTAGTGAGTTAATAATTTGTTGAATTATGTGACCCCATCTTTGTATTTTATTTTCACTATGCATGAAAGTTCCTAATATGTAAGAAAGGTCTATTCTCTGAATCTGTAATATATGGTGCATTTTGTTTGTATGTTTATATTACTAATAAAAAAAATAAAAATAAAAAAAATAAATATATATATATTAGGGGTGCAACGATACTCAAAATTCACGGTTCGGTTCGATACTTTGGTGTCACGGTTCGATATTTTTTCGATACAAAAAAAATGTTCATGCCTTTTTAATTTGTCATTTATTAAAATTATAAATATATATTTTAACACAAAAGTACAGTTTTTAAATTTAACCCTAACCCTTGTGCGTGTTGTTTTTTAGCTCGTCATATTGCAGCCACAGAAATTCTTTTGTCCATGAAACCATAAAGCTGCACTTTCTTTTTGCCTTATAGTCTGATTTGTCATAACTTCTCCGTTTTGTGGTAAGCTTTTCTTTGGCTGTCACTTCTTCACCCTGACCTGTCTTATTTGGCTCAGCAGAACTAAAATATATATCCTGCTGCTTTTACACGCGCACTCACATAAGCTCAGCGATTCTCTGCGCGATCAACCTCTCACATGTTTAAGCTGCGGGAGATTTCACTTGTCATGTTTGCATAGTAAGCTAACGATTAATAAGACGATGTCAGAGGAATTGGTGCACAAATTATCATCACTCACAGATCAGTGCTGTCGCTCTCTATACACAGTTCGCGCGATTGCAAA
Source organism: Copadichromis virginalis (assembly GCF_057382275.1). NCBI lineage: Eukaryota > Metazoa > Chordata > Actinopteri > Cichliformes > Cichlidae > Copadichromis > Copadichromis virginalis. Next base: position 9,087,027 of record NW_028188589.1, read on the forward strand.
GTGAAAGCAAAAAAACAAGCGCAAATTCAAACACGATTTCAATATGTCACATATTGACAGTGGCTCACCCAATGACATAATTACCCAGCTACATTTCTGAAAGAATGCAAAAGCATTGACATATATTTTTCCTTCCTACAATAGCCCGACAGGCAGGGCAGAGATAGCCCCGGGACATCGGGCTAGCGATATTGCGAGCCCTGTATCTGATTGAGGAATCACTCATCTTTGGAAAAGAGAGTTTATTACAGAGAAATGTCTCTTTCCAAAATAAAAGCTATACTATCCGCTTCTTCTGGGCTATATTCTCAGCAGCATATTAAACATATCAGGTCTCCATAAGGAGAATCCTGTGCTAACAGCTGTCTAAATGACTCGGCTAAAGTTTGTAGCATGCATGCTTGTTGTTTTTGTCTTTGCACTAGGATGATGTCGGTGTAAATGTGCAGTCATATTCGTTGTGTTCCCACTAGTGCTTTCAGGTTAATCTCGTTGAAATAACCTTAACGCCACAACACGGCAAATCTCCGTTAACGAGCTACCCTATACAGAGGGGCTAGACGGCCAACACGTTAACAAGCTAACTGCGCTAACACACTAGCTCCCACCCATGTAATTGAGCATTGCATGGCCCATCCAACATACTGTTTTACTTTAGTCCATGACTCGCTTACCTTCAGGGTCATACGTCACATGAAAACCAAAATAATTCCAAACGCCAGATCTGAATGAGGGTGGGGAGGTCCACTTCTGTCTCGCTAGCTTGCCCTGCGCTCTTCCTTCTGACCATGCTGTCTGTGTTGAGTGCTCAGTGAATCTGCGTTCGACTACTCCGCCTAGGCTGCACTCTCGAGCCTAGGCGGAGTAGTCAAATGCAGATTCACTGAGCGCTCAACACAGACAGCATCGTCAGAAGGAAAGTTGATAAAATAAATTACAAATTTTGTATTGTTCTTTTTTTTTCTCCCCTTTGGTTTTCTTTCTTTCTCTCCCCCTCTTTCTTTCATTCTTTCCCCCTGTCCTATCCCACAGTCATGTCTGTCCCGTTTGCAACTGAAAATAAAATAAATTCATAATTATAATAAAGGTCAATCAAATGGACCAATATGATGATCCACTTAAAATAAATCCTCTTGGCATCTTTCTTGGCCTCAAGACAACAATTCTGATGGCTATAGATCCAAACGGGACACAAAAAAAAAAATTGAAAAAAATTGAAAAAAATTGTATTGTTCGATACATATGCGTACCGAACCGAAAGCACTGTATCGAACGGTTCAATATCGATACGAATATCGTTGCACCCCTAATATATATATATATATCGCTCTATCGCGATAGCGCATGTTGATGATGTCATCAAGCTGTGCCTTTTTTGGTCTAAAGCATCGCAGCGGCTACGCTGGTCGTGTCCAAATTCATGGGCTGCATCCTCCTGAGGACCCAGCCTTCGCGGTCTACGTGGGCCGGGTCCTCAGAAGGTCGAGTAGGCCGGAAGTAAACGGCCGTGAAATTGGACGGTCTAGCCTTCAGATTAGCATCACCGCTGTCTCGGTGGAGTTTAATAAACTCAGCCGTCTGCTCCTTGCTATCTAAAATATAACAGGACACTGGCGTAAATTCTCGACTGTCTCATACTTCTGTTTAATCAGTTTTCTGTTTCACGTTTAGTCAGCTGTGTAAAAACCAAGGAGGAACCCACCCGGGGGATTAATAAAGTTTTATTTTATCTAATCTAATCTAATAACTTTAATCTTAGCCAAACCGATTTACTCACGAAGAAACAAAACACTGAAAAAAAGCCCAACAATAAAATTTTTAGGTTGTCTAAGTGACTTATACATTACGTTTAAATCGAGCAGCGATAGTCCGCGGTGATCTGAAAATGATGTGCCGGGAGTTGTGCCGTTCTCGGCCGCATCAGTAACCCTCGAGCTCCCGGCTAGCTGGGTAGCAGACGTCTCCGAAAACGTCGAAGCACTTTTGCAAATATGCGATACCTTGATAAACCGAGCAGATATTTGATGTTTACACAGCTACTTTCTCGCATGAAAATATGTTAAAAGTTTATTTTGTGACACAGAAAGATTAGTATGAGTAATTTTAAAACTTAGTAGCGGCCGCCATTGTTGGAAACTGGAGTTTGGCTGGGCCGCGCTATGAATTCTGGGATATGGTAGGCCACGAAGGACACACCCGACCCATCCTTCAAATTCGGGGAAAAGGAGGACGCATTTGTCGGCTGCATTCGGAGGAGTCTACGAATTTGGACAGCCTTCGGCGCGTCGCTGTGACGTAATCGGTCTACAAATGCGGCCTCAGGAGGATGCAGCCCATGAATTTGGACACGACCAACCATTATCCTCTTCAAATTATGGCGGGCGACAGTCATAACAAAGAGATAAAGCACTTTTGAAATACGGGGAAAGCCAAAAACTGCACTTCCTCCACTTCCGTAACATTGATTCATTAATGTTGAATTCTCTCGCAGCTGCTCTATTCCCATGTTGTTGCAGTATATTAATCAGAATCAGAATCAGAATCAGAATACTTTATTGATCCCTGGGGGAAATTATTTTTTGTTACAGTGCTCCATTTTAAACCAACATTAAGACAAGACAGACAGGCAGGCAGGAATGATTTACTGTGTCGTTCAGTGGTGCTTTTCGGTAACCTCAGTCTCTCACTGAACGAGCTCCTGTGACTGACCAGCATGTCATGGAGTGGGTCGGAGGTGTTATCCAACATTGTCTTTATCTTGGACAGCATCCGCCTCTCCGACACCACCTTGAGGGAGTCCAGCTCCATCCCCACAACATTGCTGGCCTTACGGATTAGTTTATTAAGTCTGTTGGCATCTGCGACCCTCAGCCTGCTCCCCCAGCATGCAACAGCATAGAGGATCGCACTGGCCACAACAGACTCATAGAAAATCCTCAGCATTTTCTGGCAGATGTTGAAGGACCTCAGTCACCTCAAAAAATAGAGACGACTCTGGCCCTTCCTGTAAAGTGCTGTGGTGTTTTTAGCCCAGTCCAGTTTATTGTCAATGTGAACTCCAAGGTATTTATAGTCCTCCACAATGTCAACACTGACCCCCTGGATTGAAACAGGGGTCAAGTGTTTCCTGGTCTTCCTGAAGTCCACGATCAGTTCCTTGGTCTTTGCCACGTTGAGCTGCAGATGATTCTGCTCACACCACGTGACAAAGGAGTCGACCACAGCCCGGTACTCTGTCTCATCATCCCTGCTGATGCATCCAACCACCGCAGAGTCATCAGAAAACTTCTGAAGATGGCAGGTCTCTGTGCAGTGGCTGAAGTCTGTGGTGTAGAGGGTGAAGAGGAAGGGGGAGAGGACAGTCCCCTGTGGTGCCCCTGTGTTGCTGATCACCTTGTCAGACACACACTGTGGGAGACGTACATATTGTGGTCTTCCTGTCAGGTAATCAACAATCCAGGACACCAGAGAAGCATCCACCTGCATCGCTGCTAACTTATCACCCAGGAGGGTCGGCCTGATGGTGTTGAAAGCACTGGAAAAGTCAAAAAACATGACCCTCACAGTGCTCGCCGGCTGGTCCAGATGGGTGTAGACACGATTGAGCAGGTAGATGATGGCGTCCTCTGTTCCGAGACGAATCATAACTAACCTCGTATTGTGGATGGATGATTTCAGTTGTTCTCCTGACTGAAGTTTGGCCCGTGTACAGCATCCTGCTATGCGATTGCATTTGTCCCTGACCACCAGAATCCCTCACGTTAACTTTTATCGAGTGGAAAAAAAGTTGGCGTTCATCCTCCAGCTTCACTGTGCTAATGTTATGCTAACATAGCTGTGTCGCTAGCAATCACGTAGCACAACATTATATACCAGGTAGTCCAACTTCAGTAACCCTGCAAACGCCACTGCTGTTTAGTTTTCTGTCTTCATTTATGCTGGAAGTGATAGCAGAGCTGTTTGAATTAGTTTCAAAAATCTCTCAGTCAGAACATGCTATGAAATGTTTAGGTGTAAACTAGCGAGCTGACTTCCTGTTAACTTCTAACTCCGTTAAATTTAATAAATTCTGTTTTCATGGATGTTAAACTTAATTGTTACACCTGGTAAAGCAGCAACGCTGATGATTTTATTAAAGATGAAAGAATTTAGACCGTTTTTAACTCTTAGTGTTCGTTTGACTTTGGGACCTGAAGCGGACAGAGTTTTGGACCCAGATTACTCCGCGAAGCTCCTCACCACGGCAGCCGTAATGCTCTGACAATCCATCAAGCAATGCGGCTTCGTAGCTTACCAAAGTTCTACTAAAACATTTTTTAACAGATTTCTGCACGCCCAAATCGGTTCGAGGTCAGTAAGCACAACCAGAATTCATACATAAGACACACTCTTGATTTTTGAGAAAATTAAAGGATTGTAAGTCTGCCTTATAGTGTGGAAAATATGTTATACAGAAGAAAAGAATATATCGCGATATATATTGTTACCACACATGCTTCAAATTATACCGCGATATGGATTTTAGGCCATATTGCCCAGCCCTAACTCCCAATTTATTTACAACATTTGAAACATACAGTGTAGCTCCGTCAAAACACTCCAAGGCCAAGTGAAAGTGCTGAGAGGGAAAAGATCATGATTAATGATTTATTTAAACTCATAACTGGGTGCAGCAGCTGAGCTTTGACCTGTGAGCTGCAGCTTAAGCTTCTTTTATGGTTCAGTGTTTAATGTGTAAACTGTTTATCACTGCAGAGACGCCTACAGGCTATCTACTGTTCAAAAGTGAATTGTTATACACAGTGCAGCAGCTGACCGTTGACCTGTGAGCTTCAGCCTCTTTGCTGGTGTGAAGTGTTTAATGTGACGCAGCCTGCAGACACAGACGACTGCTGACGGAGAAGAAGCAGAGGATTTTCTCTGTTTCTACACAGACCTGGTCCAGACAGCAGAGAGCTGCAGAGTGAAGACGTTCATTGGAAGAAGCTGAGTAAGTTCAACGTCCTCTTTGAATCCTGGATCAGGAAGTGAATATTTGGTGTTTAAATAAGGTTTCTGTCTTTGACTCAGCCTGCTGTCACTTTGTTTCAGAGAGAAAAGGAGATTTTAGATTAACTGGTGTTCCTGCTGCTCTAGCATTAAAGGACAGTATAGGTGACCGCGCTGATGCCTGTTTATAATTTCACCAAAGCTAATAAACTGTTGGCTAAATTTTCTTGTTTTTAGATGTAAACAGAGGTGAGAGGAGGAGATAATAAGGATTAAATATTATGCTGAATAACTAAATTCTGCTAGTCTGTGACGTAACTCCCAGCAGCATCGCCTCATTTCTTTGACCTTTAACATGAGTTAGCTTAGCTAGCAGAGCAGCTATCTCTGCTGTCTGTCATGTGACCGAGTCAAGTGTGTGTAGTAGACTTGTTAGCATAGCTAGCAGGCTGACAGAGGCTAGCAAACTGTGTGAACACTTTGTAAGAGGTGAGCAGTAAAGAGAAGGATAAGGAGCTCCTCCAAATGCTGATAATGCGCTTAACCTGAATTTTCTGCTTGTTACATTATATGTGATGTTCAGTCAAAAACAATTACTTAAATTAACATTATTATTAGTATTATTATTATTCATAACATGGCTCCCTACTGTAGTGGTTTGAACAACTGATCTGTGGTTATTGTGTCCCTGCAAATTCAACAATGCGCCTCAATGCAAAGCATCAAATAAACATTTTTATTATCAAGTCATTCGACCTACTGGTTGAATCACCGTAGCTCTGACAGTGAAGCACACTCATTTTTATTGGTAGTCACCTTGTGAGCAATGTTCCCTCTAAGCTGCGCAAGTGCGCAATTCAACCTGCCAACATGGACGATGATGCAGTTCTACACTGCAATCATCGAGTCCATCCTCACCTCCTCCATCACCGTGTGGTACGCTGGAGCCACTATCAGGGACAAACAGAGACTGCAGCGTGTTGTGCGCTCTGCTGAGAAGGTGATTGGCTGCAGACTCCCATCTCTGCAGGACCTGTACACCTCCAGGACACTGCGGCGTGCAGCTCGGATTTCAGCTGACCCTTCTCACTCTGGACACAGTCTGTTTGACCTGCTCCCCTCAGGCAGGAGGCTCCGGTCCATTCGCACCAGAACCTCTCGCCATAAGAACAGTTTCTTCCCCTCTGCTGTTGGACACATGAACAATAACCGTATGACTGTCCCCGCCACAAACACAGGACCCTACGCTGTGTTCACTGCATCATTCCATGTTTGGCACTGATCACCACCTGCACTCATGTATATATCTTTCTACGCAGCACTCTTAATTCTTATTCTCATGTATATATCTCATGTATATCTCATGCACATATCTTTCTACGTAGCACTTTTAATTCTTATTCCTACTTTTATTTTTTTCATGTCTATTTAAGAGCAATTTATGACAGTTTGTTTGCACTGAAGCACCGCAGCAATTTCCTAATGTTGTAAACCTGCTCAACATTTGGCAATAAACCCCTTTCTGATTCTGATTCTGATTCTGAATTGCGCACTGTTGGCACGGTCTCTGCGCAGAGAAAATCTGTGTTGCGCACACAAAAAGAATTCTAACCTGAATTGAAATTAAAGTAAACCAATCAAAACATGGCATTTAGTTGTTAAGAAACGGCGTGACGGCGTGTTTGAGATGTGAGAGATTTGAGGCGTTTAGAGCAAATCTTGTGTAGTTAGTGTGTAGTTAGTGTGTAGTGTAGTCAATAGTGTTGTTGTGTGTGTCAGAACAATGAGGCGACTGCTGAGTGTTACAGGTGTTACAGCAGTGACACATCTGCTGCTGTCAGGCCTGCAGGTATCAGGCTGTTGTTCTCCTTCATCTCATAGAGGACAGGAATTATTTTTTGGAGCGGCACAAATAATTTGTGTGGCATCAGATTTGATGCAGAACAGCTGATTGTTCTGTAAATAGTTTGAAATGTTTATTTTAAAAAAACACCTTGGCTGCATTTTTAGGTAAACAGCTGCAAAAAACTTTGTTTGCATAACTCAGTTACTTTTTTGAAGAAGTAACTATATAATTAACTGCCCAACTGTCAGGGGTTTTGACATTTATTTTCACAAGTAAGAGAAAATAAGACACTTGCAGACCAAATCAGAGAGTTTTAAGACATGCGCATGGGTGTGTGCCTCTCAGCAAAATCACACACACAGAATGCATGTCTTGTTCCTTTATTTATAGGGTAAGAAACTGATTACATAGTACTTCCTCTTTTCAGTTACAGGAGGAGAGTTCAGGCATTATCTCAACCTGTCTGACCTTTCAGACTGGGGTAAAGAATACAGAAGTTTATCATGCTTATCTGACATCACAGATACTAAAAAAGAATACATTGCGTTTGTGTTAACAAATAGACTCAGTTACGTGAAAATATATGAACACTAGAAAATAAAACACACTTGATTATATTGTATTTGAATATAAAGCACATTTGATTATACTTGATCATATTGCATAATAAAAATCCTCTATCACCAACATTGGTCATTATTTACTGTATGTTGCAGACAGAGTTACAGACTCTCTCCCAGACCACAGACTCATAATACAAGTCAGAGCTTTATAAAAAAAAAAAAGAAAGTTGTGTTTTCAAAATTGGAGTTCAAGTTTTTTTTTTCCTTCCAATAGTGTTAACATACTACACACGTCATGAACAAGATTTTTTTAAATTTTCATTGTAAGTGGGCTAAAGCAGTTAATTAAAAGTAGTCCATCAACTGAAAGGTTTAAAATGTTCACACGTGTTGGACTGACTGAAGCTTCCAGTCACAGTGACTCAGTGTGTGTCAGTGAATGCATCGTGTGTGCTTCAGGCTCCACCTAGTGGACTGATAGCAGAGCAGCTGATGAATTTGAAGAGTGTGGCCTTTTTGCACACAGCCTGTAAATGTCAACAACAAAAGGAGTGTGTAAAACATGTATATTGTAGTGATGCAGTGTACTGTGTATATTTATACTGGCAGTATGGAACATGATTATTTGGAAATGCCTAAAATGGAAATGATCATATACTGTGAGGTGAGGTGTGGACAGTGGTTGTGCTTTTGTAACATTGAGGCAAGGACAGTGATTAGTGTTTAGGGGACACATCATTGGTTTTTGTTAAAAAGAAACAGTTTCTCCACTGTGGCAGGTCGTAGGCGATTTTTTTTTTCTAAACTGTCTCTAACTCTCACTAAGCGCAACTCTCCATCAAACGCCCACATTTTGTCTGAGGGGTTTATATCGCTGTCATAGCTCGCGGCAAAGTTCGAACCGCTTCCTGAACCAGTCACGTGGTACAGCCGGGCAGCGAGGCTTCGGACGTCATCATTTTCAGCTCCTCCCATAAATGAAGCAAGCCTCGATACGCGCTTCGCGGAAACGCCCCCTCCATTACTCGACACACGCTTCGAAGCCTCGATACAGAACGTCACATCACTAGTTAAAGCTGAGTAAACACTGACCCCAGACCAGCACCGTGATAAAGTGAGCTGCTGCTGCTGAACTTGAACAGGTAACAAAGTGATGAGCAGTCAGGCTGCAGGTTTCTACCTGTTCATGTTTCTACAGTAGAATCACTTTGAAGTGTCTTTGTGCTGTTTCATCTTTGATTTGTGTTCATAAACACTCAGAGAAACATCACGTGACCTCATCAGGATCTGTGTTGGTGTGTGGGGCTGTACCTCAGCTTTATGTTGTTACATGCTCATTTGTTCATTTTACACAGTAACATCAAAGTAATGTTATGAGGAGTAATGAAGTAACGTACTCCATTACTTTTAATTAAAGTGTTCTGTGTAATATGTGTAGTAATGACTGTTTTGAGTAATGACCAACACTGATCACAACAAAGAGGAAATGCCTTGAAATAACATCAGTGGTGGGTCAGCGACATGCTTTCTTTCCCTCTCAGGTTTAAATATCTGGGACTCTCCACCGTTTGGTTTTAGAGCTGAAGAAGCTTCTCAGATGAAACGTCTTCCAGAAACTTAAAGACGTCTCTTTTCTCTCCAAGCTCCTTAGATCACATGACCTGGATGACTGAACCTACAGACACATTGACCTGGTTTCATGGTCACATGACGGGTCAGAGGTCAGCGACTGTAACTCAGTTCCTCCTGTTAATGTGAACTCACTGAGTGTTTGTGGTTTACCTCTCAGACTGACTGAAGATGATGATGGAGGAAGAGGAGGACAGAGCAGAGTCTGCAGGGTCCAGCTGTCCGTCTGTGAGGAGTGACCGGTCCAAAGGTTATAATCCAGCCTTCAGTGGTGAACCTGGAGCAACGAGGTCAGAGAGCTGAACTCACTGAGTAACAGAAATAATTCTGCACTGACATTATAATCAGTGTTGACTCTGGTTGATTGTCTGACTGTGTTTGTGAGCTGAGAGGAAATGAAAATGAGTTTGTAACAAAAATCAGTTTTGTCCAGTTTTCCTGTAAAAAGCTGAACTCTAATCTAAGAGGATGTTACTGACAGGAAACAGCTGCATTATCTGCAGTCTGTGTGATCACAGCTGCTTCAATCATGTTTGTGTCTGCAGAGGTCAGAGGTCACAGTCTGCAGGGTCCAGCTGTCCGTCTGTGAGGAGTGACCGGTCCAAAGGTCGACCTCCATTCTTCAGTGGTGAACCTGGAGCAACGAGGTCAGAGAGCTGTGATGACTCCTTTACATGTTTGTGTTTCCTGGATAAATATGACCTGAAACATCCTCAGATTGTTACAAAGATTCATTAAAAAGAAAACAATGAAAGAGAAAAGATCCAAATGTTCGACTTGGTCATTTGCTGTTTGAGGACAGTGATGCTCATATCTGTGGGGAAAGTGTGACCTGAGTGGGTTCATGTTTGTCTTTAAAGAACAGAGCTGCTCTGATTCTCTTTGTGTCTGATCTGTTAAACAGTCTGAGAGGTCACACAGAGACCCAGCAGCTAAAGCCTGGATCATACTGGCTGCTGTTACTCCATCAGGACAACACTGAACCACAGTGGTGTGGATGTAGTGGATAAATCCCACCATACTGATGCTCAGAGTTAACCACAGGGAACAAAACCAGATGTTACCTTCAGATTGTGACCTTTGGAGTGGACGATGCAGATTTCAATAGAGAATAAATGTTGTTGTTTTTCAGCTGTGAAGAAAGAATCTAATTTTCTGAACTTAAGAATTTATGATGCTGGAAACAACATGGAGACTATAACACAACATTTCCACTGTGTTCATAGAATGAATGTAAAACTGTCAGACATTCATTAAATATGCAAAATGTCTACAGAAGCATCAGAGGGTCAGACGTGAAGCACTCAGTGATTTTGATCAAATGACTCATCAGTTATTGATCTGTACTACACTGATCTACCACGTTAGTAAAGCTGGTGTTCTGGTGGTGGAGGGAGACTCGGATCATGTTCTGGTTTTGGAGCAGTGATCTGCTGATGGTTCAGTTTGATGAGCTTCTTCAAAATCATCCCTGACATCACCACTGAAAGGACGTCCATGAAAACAGACTGAAAATTACTGATATGTTCACAATCTGAGAGTTTAAAACTTGACAGACTTGATTCAGATGAAGTTATTTGAGCAGAAACTCCTGGATCTTTATCCTGTGTTGATCTAATCCTTCATGGTTCCTCCACAGAGTGGACCAGCAGAGCTCAGAGGTTCCCAGTGGTCAGTCTGCCCAGCAGCATCAAACACAGCTGGACTCCATATTTATGGTCTGTACATGTACAACAACTACTGTTACATCTGTTCTGTTCACAGTCATCTCCATGCTGCTCTTTGTAGACCAGTGGATCGTCAGTGTGTCCAACATGGATCTGATGTTTGGCTCCATGATTTCAGTCTGATTGGCTCATTCATAAATATTCTGTTCCAGCTGCTGGAGGACAACATCATCACTTTTGTGAAGAACGAGCTGAAGAAGATCCAGAAGGTTCTGAGTCCAGATTACCCAGAATGCTTAGAGAGTCAGAGGAGCAGCAGCAGAAAGGCATTTGTGAAGATCACAGTGGACTTCCTGAGGAGAATGAAGCAGGAGGAGCTGGCTGACCATCTGCAGAGCAGTAAGAGGATTTATCTAAAGATTTAAGCTGCTGGATAAATGAACATTTTCCAGAGATGGAAGATGGAGCAACATGTTTTAAAGATTAGTTCTTTTTGGAATTGAGTGTTTATTTTTCTTCTCATTCAGAACTTCAAGCTGCAGTTTGTCACCATAACCTTAAATCCACCCTGAAGAAGAAGTTCCAGTGTGTGTTTGAGGGCATCGCTAAAGCAGGAAACCCAACCCTCCTGAATCAGATCTACACAGAGCTCTACATCACAGAGGGAGGGACTGCAGAGGTCAATGATGAACATGAGGTCAGACAGATTGAAACAGCATCCAGGAAACCAGACAGACCAGAAACAACCATCAGACAAGAAGACATCTTTAAAGCCTCACCTGGAAGAGATGAACCAATCAGAACAGTGCTGACAAAGGGAGTGGCTGGCATTGGGAAAACAGTCTTAACACAGAAATACAGCCTGGACTGGGCTGAAGACAAAGCCAACCAGGACATCCAGTTCATATTTCCATTCACTTTCAGAGAGCTGAATGTGCTGAAAGAGGAAGAGTTCAGCTTGGTGGGACTTGTTCATCACTTCTTTACTGAAACCAAAGAAGCAGGAATCTGCAGCTTTGAAGACTTCCAGGTTGTGTTCATCTTTGATGGTCTGGATGAGTGTCGACCTCCTCTGGACTTCCACAAAACTACAATCCTAACTGACCCTAGAAAGTCCACCTCAGTGGATGTGCTGCTGATAAACCTCATCAGGGGGAAACTGCTTCCCTCTGCTCGCCTCTGGATAACCACACGACCTGCAGCAGCCAATCAGATCCCTCCTGACTGTGTTGGCATGGTGACAGAGGTCAGAGGGTTCACTGACCCACAGAAGGAGGAGTACTTCAGGAAGAGATTCAGAGATGAGGAGCAGGCCAGCAGCATCATCTCCCACATCAAGACATCACGAAGCCTCCACATCATGTGCCACATCCCAGTCTTCTGCTGGATCACTGCTACAGTTCTGGAGGATGTGCTGGAAACCAGAGAGGGAGGACAGCTGCCCAAGACCCTGACTGAGATGTACATCCACTTCCTGGTGGTTCAGGCCAAAGTGAAGAAGGTCAAGTATGATGGAGGAGCTGAGACAGATCCACACTGGAGTCCAGAGAGCAGGAAGATGATGGAGTCTCTGGGAAAACTGGCTTTTGATCAGCTGCAGAAAGGAAACCTGATCTTCTATGAATCAGACCTGACAGAGTGTGGCATCGATATCAGAGCAGCCTCAGTGTACTCAGGAGTGTTCACACAGATCTTTAAAGAGGAGAGCGGACTGTACCAGGACAAGGTGTTCTGCTTCATCCATCTGAGTGTTCAGGAGTTTCTGGCTGCTCTTCATGTCCATCTGACCTTCATCAACTCTGGACTCAATCTGCTGGAACAACAACAAACAACATCCAAGAAGTCTGAAACAGGAGAATCTGCAAAGAAACACTTCTACCAGAGTGCTGTGAACAAGGCCTTACAGAGTCCAAATGGACACCTGGACTTGTTCCTCCGCTTCCTCCTGGGTCTTTCACTGCAGACCAATCAGACTCTCCTACGAGGTCTGCTGACACAGACAGGAAGTAGCTCACAGACCAATCAGGAAACAGTCCAGTACATCAAGGAGAAGCTCAGTGAGAATCTGTCTGCAGAGAAAAGCATCAATCTGATCCACTGTCTGAATGAACTGGATGATCGTTCTCTAGTGGAGGAGATCCAACAGTCCCTGAGATCAGGAAGTCTCTCCACAGGTAAACTGTCTCCTGCTCAGTGGTCAGCTCTGGTCTTCATCTTACTGTCATCAGAAGAAGATCTGGATGTGTTTGACCTGAAGAAATACTCTGCTTCAGAGGAGGCTCTTCTGAGGCTGCTGCCAGTGGTCAAAGCCTCCAACAAAGCTCTGTGAGTAAATCTGTGATCATGTTTATTTTTAAAATGTTGATTAAAAGTGGTCATAGATTTCTTCCATGACAGATCCATGTCCTAAAACCATGAGACAGCGTAGTTGTATAGTATAAAAGAAAAAAGGAGAACTTTTGACCACAATATTGTAACTTGAATGAACTTTTGATACAGCCTTTAAACATAAAATTTATGAACAGAATCGGTGACAAAGGGCAGCCCTGGTGGAGCCCATCACCCACCGGACTTATTACTATCCAACGTATTGCCGGCTATGCCAACCAAGCTCTTGCAATGGTTGTAAAAGGATCGAATGGCCATAAAATGTTTCTCAGTTTTATTATTTTCAGTCACATCTGTTTTTGATTATTAACTGAATATTTTAAAATTCAGGCTTTTTATGTTATACAAAACATCATATTTTCTTATGATGTCTTGTATTGATTCTGAAGGAATAGTTTTCATCAGTATCGCAGATACCAGCCTGAATTTTACTTTGTATTGGATCAGGAAGGAAATCAGTGGCATCACACATCACTTACAGCAACTTCAGTACCACTCCATTTTAATAAACTGGGGGGAGGTGCACCAAGATTCAGTATGAGATAAAGAATTATTTTTAACTGTAAGGTTGGAGAAATCTGTTGTTGGAAATTGGAAGAACAGGTCATCTTAAAAATCACTGCATTGTAGTTTTATTCAGGCCCCTTCAATCTGTGATCGCTGTTGCTTTGCATTGTAAACGCTACTATTAACAAAAGTCACAAATATTAGTGTATGTGTGTGTTGTTGGGTAATAAACCAAAAGAACAGAATCTACCAGCACCTCACTGATTTCTGCTTAAAAACAATAAAAAAGCAATAAAGCTCTGATTTGTTTGGTTGATCTTGTCTCCCTTCCACCTTGATTTCAGACTGAGTGGCTGTAACCTGTCAGACAGAAGCTGTGAAGCTCTGTCCTCAGTCCTGAGCTCCCAGTCCTCCCGTCTGACAGAGCTGGACCTGGGTAACAACAACCTGCAGGATTCAGGAGTGAAGCTTCTGTCTGCTGGGATGAAGAGTCAATACTGCAAACTGGAAACGCTGAGGTCAGATCAAGCAATATCGATTTTTTTTTTCATCAATTAACATCATTTAATCAATTTCATTTGGAAAAAATTAACAGTGTTTATGTTTTGTTTTTTTAATGAATCCATGCAAGTCACAGTAAACTGCCACATTTGTCTTTTGTAACATGAGGCAATAAGGATTCCAGCATGTCCTGAAAAAGTGTTGAAATATTGTAAATGTAGTAGCTCCTCATGGCACCATGAATATACTTTAACACAAGTGTTTCATGTCTTCTTGTCATCATTTCTTCAGACTGAGTGGCTGTAACCTGTCAGACAGAAGCTGTGAAGCTCTGTCCTCAGTCCTGAGCTCCCAGTCCAACCGTCTGACAGAGCTGGATCTGGGTAACAACAACCTGCAGGATTCAGGACTGAAGCTTCTATTTTCTGCAGTGGAGAGTCCAAAGTGTACAATTCTCAGGTCAGGATTCAGTCTTTTCTGATGATGATTTAAAACCTGAGTCAGGTCGATAAATGGCTTACTCATTTACAACAGACATGATTTGTCAAATCACCTTATATCTAACCCAAAGGTCCTGTGTTTTACTACTTTGATTTTTTAGTAAAACACAGGACCTCTTAATATTTATCTAAGAGACCATATATAATTTTTTTCCCTGGATCATGTGTGTACCCTCCTGGTTGGAGCTCCAGCAGCCTGTATCAGTGAATGGGACTTTAAATGAAATTGCTGCCCCTGTCAGGAAGAGGTCTGAGTGACACACAAAACAGAAAATATGAGCACTGCATGTGTCTGAGGCTACTCAGATACAGACCTGAATGAGACACTAACTTTGTCTCTGAGAGATAACTTTTATTATTAAATACACTTCATTTCTCATCTGTGTAGAGAATGTAGAGTTTGACATGCTAATATTACAAAATGAAAAATCACACTGAGTCACAAAGAAATTGTTTTGGAGTATTTATGGTTCAGCTGATGAAATTGTTCAAACAAACCAGTAATTTACACCGAAACAGCACAAGTGAAACTTTTTCGAGGGACTTACACTAAGCTTGTCCTGGTACACCTGTAGAGCCCAGCTTCTATGGACCATGAGCTTAAGTTCTGTGCTGCTCTGATTTATTGCCTGTGCTGTCTTTCAGTTCAGCTTTGTCGAGTCTCTGGTAGGATTTCTTTTACATGACCTGTGTAAAAACAAAACAGGAAACACATTAAGCTGAAGTAAGATGCACAATTTGAAAAATGGGGCACAAAAAATGTTGCTGCTTTCTGGAAAGTGCGTCTAAGAAGACCCAATGGAGAAAGTGAAGAGAAAAATCAAAGATTAAGAAGAAGAAAATGGCAGAGGCAGTTTCTCTTGGACTGCCTGCAGATGGGGTGAGACTCTAGAAACAGGGATGATTGGAGAAAATGCAAAGAGGCCAGGAGATGAATACTCTGGTGTTCTGGGGATAGTGGGAGTGAGAGGGAGAGATGCCAGTAAATGATTTCAAGGATAAATTTGAGAGAATCAGAGCTAAGAAACCAAAGCAAGTGGGGAACTACAAACATATGGACAGACTCATAATTAGGCCAAAGACACATTAAAGCAATTATTACAGGTTTAGAAACAGGGATGGATATGAAGGAGCTTAGCATGAATTTGCATTGAGGAAAGAATAGCAACGAGCATCAGAGGAAACAGTTAGGAAAACTAAAAGGATGTACTGGCAGGAATACTGCAGTACTTTAGGAAGAACTACCGTATTTCCCGGACTACAGAGCGCACCTGAATATTAGCCACACAAGCTAAAATCAGGGGAAAATCCTGTTTTGTACATACATTAGCCGCACCTGACTAAAAGCCGCAGGTGTTTCAATGTTGACTTATCATATGTAAGAGAATATGCACAAAGGGAATTGTTAGGAAAGAGATGGCTGTTTGGAGACACACCCCTTTTATTAATATTTTGAAAAACAAGTTATGGGTACATATTTGCATAACTTTTTAGGTATATGTACAAGTAGCGGTAATTACAAGTACAAAACATGTACTGTGCTTCATAAATGAGTAACAAATGTAGTACATAACAATAACCTACAGCACACCAGAACAATTGATTCGGACTACCTTTTAGGCTCAGGTGCAGTGACACAGCTTTAACAAGAAGAAAAGTCAGTCATTCACCACCATCTTCCTGCGCACTAAAACCACCAAAGTCCTCTTCTCCAGTGTCGGAAACAAACAGGCTCAGGGTGGCTTCGTCATCCACTCTCAGCTTCTTTCTTTCGTTGTCACTTTCAAAACCAAAGAAATCCTCGTTGTCAGTGTCAGAGTCGAACACCCTCAGAAGGGCCGTGGCGGTGTCCTCCTCTCCATCATGCAGCATTCAGCCCTTCGAAATCTGTTGGTGATCGTGGATGTTTTCACACTTTTCCACGCTGTCAGAATCCAATGGTGGAGTTGGGCATAACTTGCTTTTTGCAAGTTTATCGCCGCTCATCATCCAGGCCTCCAGCTGAACGGGTAGCGCTACTTTGAAGTTTGTTTTTCGCGCTACCTCGTACTGCACTACGTTGCCTGACGGATGGACATGTGACCAACATACCACTCTTGAACCCCGATCCTTCCGCCAGGCAACGTAGTGCCGTACAACAGCGGAACAAACAAAACAAATCCGCTCATGGACAATCCATAGAAAAGCCGCACCTGACTAAAAGCCGCAGGGCTCAAAGCTTGTGCAAAAAGTAGCGGCTTATAGCCCGACAATTACGGTACACCAGTTCAGAATGTGTGGAGTACAGTTAAGAACATGAATGCAGACAGGAAACAACAGCAGCTGTTGTAAAGTAAATTCAAACTCCTTCATTAAATGCAGCTGGTTGAGTTGAAAACAATGGAGAATGATTGTGTTACGTTGTTTATTTTCTATAGAAATGGAGCAGGAGTGCATGCAGAGCTGGACGTGGGCTGTATATACATGCGTGTATCTGTTTTGTCTGTGAGCAGAGAAAACAAAGCGCTGGAAATGTCATATTGAAATGTTAAATCAGGAAAATCCTGGAGAAGAGGATAGTTCTAATGTTCAGTTTGTAATGTTGAATTCAACGCAGCTCTTAAATGCATAAAAATGACTTCACCTGACGTCAGACTGAGCAATCGGATTAGCTACTGATATTGATTTAACCCTTTAAGACCTACCATAGAACCAAGTCCGCCAGAGCTTATATTATATTTTTACATGCTGTGGAGCCATTTTTGGGAGCATTTCAAGTTGCTATACATCAATACAACCATTACAGCCTAAATTTTAATAATATGTATGTATTAAGTGCATAGTAATTACATAAATTGCAAAAAAGTGCAATAAACTACAAAAAAATTGAAAATCGTTTTTGTTTTTTTAACATATATTTCTAGTTAGAGAAATTTAAGAGGCTTATCCCTCAAAACTGTAAATACAAAAAAGTTGCACAAAATAGTTTCCCACCTCAGGAAATTTATTTTGAGTGCCTTCATAGTTTTATTTTTGAAATACACCAATTTTTATATACTGCAGGAAAAACTAAAATAAATATTATACTGCAAATTTGCAAAATAACAGCATATGCATCAAAATAAACTATTTCCAGCAGAGCAATATGAGTCCTAAGCATATGTGGAAGGAAACTGTAACCTAGGACAAGCTGATGGCATAAGATGTAAGTACAACTCCTCAGGTTTCATATGCAAAAAAAATTATTGCGCTAGCTCACGTGATTACAGTGCTACCGGGATTTAAAAATAGTTGCGCAAAACGGAGTGTGCCCACTCTGTCCAGTTTTAAAGGGTTAAAGCAAGAAAATATGGTATTAGCATTAGATGCCAATTCCTATCAACCTTAAATTAGCATTACCTGCTAATGGCAGTCTACTTAGCATTAACTCCTCACTAATGTAATGCTAATTCACATCAAATTATCTTTAGCTTTAGCATTAGCTGCTAGCTTCAGCCTACCTAGCACTAGCTGCTCACATTGTTAAAAGGGAAGAGAAAACGATATTAGCATTAGCTTGTAATAATTATTCACCCCTAATTAGAATTAGCCACTAATGGCAGCATACTTAGCATTAACTCCTCACATCGTTATAATGCAAATGATGCTAACTTGCATTAAATTAGACTGCTGTTATTAGCTAATGCTATTTAGCAGTAGCTGCTCACATTGCTATAAAGCAAAGGAAAACGATATGAGCATTAGGTTCTAATGCGTATTTGCCTTAAATTAGACGTAGGTGGGCAGCACGGTGGCACGATGGTTAGCACTGTTGCCGCACAGCAAGAAGGTCCTGAGTTCAATTCCACCATCAGTCCGGGGTCTTTCTGTGTGGAGTTTGCATGTTCTCCCCGTGTTTGCGTGGGTTCCCTCCGGGTACTCCGGCTTCCTCCCACCGTCCAAAGACATGCAGCTTGTGGGGATAGGTTAATTGGATAATCCAAATTGCCACTAGGTGTGAATGTGCGAGTGAATGTGAGTGTGAATGGTTGTCTGTCCCTGTGTGTTAGCCCTGCGACAGACTGGCGACCTGTCCATGGTGTACCCCGCCTTTCGCCCTATGACAGCTGGGATAGGCTCCAGCGCCCCCCGCGACCCTGAAAAGGATAAGCGGAAGCGAATGGATGGATGGATGGATAGACGTAGGTGCTAATGGCGGACTACTTAGCATTAGCAGCTCAGATGTTGTAATGCTAGGGAAAAGAGTGTTAGCATTAGCCGTTCACAATGTTATAAAGTTAAGGGAAATAGTGTTAGCATTAGCTACTCACATTGTTAAAAAGTGTTAGCATTAGTGCATAATGCTAATTCACATCAAATTAGCATTAGTTAATAACGGCAGCCTATTTAGCATTAGCAGATAATGTTGACCTTGGCCCACTGGAAAAGTTCAGAACTAAATTTAGGAGTGTTTCTCGATAGCTCTTTCTCATTTGAGAAACAAATAAATTCTGTTATTAAAACCAGCTGTAAGGTTTATATTGTTGATTGTCATTTATGCTTAGAAATATTTACTCATATATGCTTAGAGTTGTATAATCGATTGCATGATGATAGAGGTTTGATCCTTAGTAGTCTGTAAAGACTCTGTGTGCCTTCCAGAGTGCTCTGGCATGCACACACCACTTGGGGCCATGAGAGAGGTCGTGCCCTCTCTTACTGATTTATGGTGTAGGACAGGGGTCTCAAACTCAATTTAGCTGGGGGCCGCTGCAGGCAGAGTCTGGGTGAGGCTGGGCCGCATTAGGTTTTCCACAAGAAAGGCATGGTTAAAAAATTCCAATCCTCTCAAATCTCTTTATTTTTATTTTTTAACACAAAATATGAAAAATGAATAAACAAATTAAGAATTAATAAGAAAAAAAATCAATCTGTAATACATAAATAAAATAATAATAAGA